>NW_008329640.1:2176831-2185680 GCF_000622305.1 Nannospalax galili
TACCCCTCCCTTCACCCTTTACTTCAATGGTGTCCTTGAGATTCCTGGTCCCCACAGCAGTCACTTCCAATCACACTGAGGCCAGCCTCTGCACACAGCCTGATGCTTTCAGTCTCTTCTCCTTCATCAAAACTTACTCAGTTGGGGCCTCACTCCCCAGAAATGAGTATTCATAGCTATTAACCAAGTCCAATCTACTAATGACTCACTCAAGCATATGTTGAATTAATGTATTTGCTACCTACCCTTCAGATTGTTTGTTTGGAAATCCACCACTAACAAATAATAATGATAACTGCCCATATATATCACATCTGGTAATCCTCGAAGCATCTCAGGGAGGCAAGTTGGTTCTTTTAAAGATGAGAACCTCAAGATCAAGTCAGACAAAAGCTAAGCACAGACATGAGGAAGTGGATAAAAAACCCCAACCCTACCTGAAGAACTATTGAAAACCCATGGCTTCTGGGAAAGGGACAGTCAGTCACTTTTTAAGGGTGAGACTCTTGGTAGGTTAACCAGGTTCCAGTGGATGGATCCACACAGAAGGACATTTGAGGACACAAATTTGACCCTACAGGCCTGTGTGTGTGTGTGTGTGTGTATGTGTCTGTGTGTGTGTATGTATGTGTGTATATAATAGAGTACATGAAATTGTCTGGGGAGATCATAAGGGAGTTTATATAGGGAAGGGGATCTAAATACAATCAAAATATATTGTATGAAGTTTGCAAAAATTCAATTAAAAGACAGGGGGATGAGAAACTCAATTGTCTTGTTTAGAAAATAAAAATGAACTTCCAAGGAAAGGCTAGAAAACACTTTAAATCTAGAGCTTTACTCTCACACATGGAGTAGGCAGCAGGGCAGGTTGTCAACGATGGGCCTTTCATTTACACCCTAATGCTACTCTGTCCTAGAACTACAAGGCATCCCTACCTGCACCCAAGCTGAGCGTCAAGCTGAAGGTCTTAAAACTTAGGGGGGCCCTGTCTTCAAGGAGCAAAAGCTTCTGAGGCAAGACGGGCCCTGCATACAATGCAAGAGACAAGGGGTCCCGGTGTACTCTGGGGACCTGGTACCTGCTCCCACCTACAAATTACAAAGGAGAATGAACACTGAGGATGAACTTACACCCTCAAGTACCAAGAAGGATGCTGACATACTTAGTAATAAAACCATGTGAAAAGTTAAAGGACAACCAATAGCAAAGATGGAAGAAATGTCCTCCTGGATAATGGTCAAGTGAGCCATACAGCAAACTGCTGCTTTAGATATTGAGAACACTGGGGGCTGCAGAGATGGCTCAGTGGTTAAGAGAGCACTGCCTGCTCTTGCAGAGAACCTGGGTTCAGTTCCCAGCACCCACATGGCAGCTCACAACTGTCTGTAAACTCCAGTCCCAGGGATCGATGTCCTCCTCTGGCCTCCACAGGTACCACACAGACATACTGTACACATCCATACATACAGGCAAACACACACACATTATATAAAAAATAGAGAGAGAGAGAGAGAGAGAGAGAGAGAGAGAGAGAACTGCAGCTCTGAACACCTGTGTCCCAGATCCAGGAACACTGGCTCCACCTCCCACCACATCAGATTCCAGGAAACATGCTGTCTTCAGGCCCACAGAGACCCATTCATTTCTGACTCTGATGCACGGCTCTGCCACCCACCTCAATCCATTCTGAGGGAAGCCTATGTTCCCACAGCTTTACCACCTCAGCAGAGCCCTCCAGCCTTGATGCAGACACCTGGTCCAAGAAGTACCAATGAGTCTTTTACTCTGGCAGAAGGCAGTGAGAAGGAAATTAATTCTAATTGTGAGAGTAGGTGACCCTAGAGGAGTCAAAGAGTTGGGGGCAGAGAGATTCTCTTAAGAACTGGAGAATGGGAGATTAAGGATGCAGCTCATCTGGTTGAATGCTTGCCTAGCATGCAGGAAGGTCTGCGTTCAATCCCCACAACCATAAAGAACTGGAAACAGGACAAAGCTGGCCAGTGCCAGATGGTAGATCATGTAGAGCTAGGGAGAATCAGGGCTACATCTGATCAAGGCCAAGCTGTAATTCTAAGGTGAGAAAGGCAGCAAATGTGGTTCTTGTGGTCAGGATAAAAATTAAAGCCATTATAGCCAGGCATGGTGGTGCACACCTTTAATCCCAGCACTGGGAAGACAGAGGCGGGTGGATTTCTGTGACATTGAGGCCAGCTGGGCCTACATAGGGAGACCTCGTCTCAAAAAATAATTTTAAAAAAAGCAAAGTTATTAATGGACAAACAACAAACAACTCTGTGTGTACACGTGTGTGTCCACGCATGTGAAGGACAGTGGTCAACATCAGGTGTCCATCTCAATTGTTCTCCACCTTAATTTTGAAACAAGGTCTCTCACTGAGCCTGGAGCTCACTGATTTGGTTAAACTGGCTGGCTAGCAAGCCCTGGGGATCTTGTCTCTACCTTCCCAGGGCTGGGATTACAGAAGTCAATACCACACCCAGCTTCTCTCACATAGGTGCTGGGAATTAAACATAGCTATCAAACTTGAGCAGCAAGCACTTAACTGAGCCATCTCCCCAGGCCCATCTGCGGCAGGGATAAGTAGCCCTGAATCCAACCCAACAGCAGAGATGGTGTATAATTAAAAGCAGAATAAATGACAGCCACAGAAGCATGCATGGCCACTCCATCAGCAGAGAGACCAGGTCCAGCCTCATGCTCCACAGCTAGGCTGTCCTGGCACAGAGCTGCCCACTCTAATGAACCCCATGTCAAAACTATTCTGGGTTCGAGTTGAGCAGTGGGAACAGTTAACACCCAAAGGCCACAGACTGGAAGAGAGGAAGAGGACACACCCCAGCTCTCCTCCCCTCCCAGTAAAGACACAGACCACCACATATTCCTGTAGGCCCAGTACCTTGTCCTTGACTATCTGGGGACATCTCACAGGCTACTTACAAAATAGAGAGCAAAACTTAGCAGCAAGTATTAGAAAGACTGTGGGAACTCAGATGAAAGAATCAGGAAGGCTGGAATTAGAGGAGACACTCAGCTCAGAGGGAAGGGTGACGAGATAGTCTGGTTACAAGTGGATGATGATCTTCAACTTACAATGGGGTTAGATTCTGATCAGCCCATCCCAATCAAGCCATGAACATTCCATGAGTTACAAATGAGGTGAATACAGCTAACCTACCAAGCATCACGGCTTAGCAGCACTGCACACTGTGCAGTATTGGTTGGTACCTTCATGATCATGTGGCTGGCTGAGAACTGTGACTTGTGCCACTGCCCAGTATCAAAGTGTCACTAGTCCAGGAAAATCAAATTCCAAGCTTTGTTTTTACTGAATGCATTTTAATTACATCATTACAAAGGTTATTTTTTCCCTTTGTGTGTGTGTGTGTATATACATACATGTATATATATATATACATGCATGTATATATATATATATGTGTGTGTGTGTGTATAGTATACATATATATATATGTATGTATTTGTGTGGGCATGTACACGTGTGTGCGTCTGCACCTGGAGGCCAGGTGTCATCCTCAATCACTCTCCACTTTATTTTTTGAGGCAGGATCTGTCACTGAACCTGGAGCTCATCCATTCTCTAGGCTGGCTGGCCAGTGAACTCCAAGGATCTGCCTGTCTCCCCACTCCTCCACTTCTGGGGTTACAGATGCACACCACAACACCCAATTTTTATGAGGTGATAGAGATCCCAATTCAGAAATCCATGCTTACATGTCAGGCTCTTTGCCACCTGAGTCACGGTCCTAGCCCCTCACAGTGAAGAACCTTAGTAAATCAAGGCCCTGAAGTAGCTCTGAATTCACTGCTTCTTTGATCCCAAAGCTAGGTATCAGATTATCTTAGCAGAGGACTCAGGGGGAGGGGGGAAGGCTCTGTGAGGCCAAAACAGAAGCCAGGGTCTCCCTTAATAGTTCCAGTACTCAGGAGAGACAGTCAGCAGAGCAGAAACTGCCCAATCCAGGGACCTGACAGATCAACTATAGCCCATACCCTTCACCACCTGTGGTCACCTTTTGTGGTCCAGCTGAGGTTCTCCAGGGGGACTACTAAGCACCCAATAGGCTGTGCCTACAGATTAGCTTGGTCTCATACCCACCAACAAGTTCCTCTGCCACTCAGCAGGCTGCCCAATGTCTCTCTGGCCATCAACCACATCTCCCCAACACCAGCCTCCCAGGGAAGTCCTGCCTACCATCTGAGTCTTGGGGATGGGAAGAGCTCTGCTAAGTCATCAGACCCACCGTTGTTCTCAGCCCCTCATCCTCAGAAGGAGTAGCTGCTGTGTGTATTTACTGTTTCTGTACCATTGGAATCTCCTTTAATTCCTTTTAGGGTTAACCACTTTTTACTACTTAATAATTCTTTACATTCAATTTTCCCTGTTCAAATTACTGGTATAACAGTAATAAAAATACACAGTGTTAAGGCCTTAAATTAAGTATGAGTTGATTAAGATAAAAGTTGATGGACATTTCAAATTAATAGAACAATGTAAACAACAGTGTGTGTGTGTGTGTGTGTGTGTGTGCGCGCGCGCAAGTGTGTGTGTCACTATCTTTGTGCACTGTGAAGGTTGCAGCATGTTTTGCTATGCGTGTGTGTGTTACAGGGTGTGCATGTATGTACTGCTGCATTGCTGTGTGTATATGTGGGAATATGTGTTGCTGTGTGCATATGTGTTGCTGTGTGTGTGTGTGTGTGTGTGTGTGTGTGTGTGTGTGTGTACTGCTGACAGACCTGCTACACTGTGTTCTTTAGGCTGGGTTCACATCTATACATCTGTGCTGCTAGCAGTCCTCAGAAAGCATCCATCTCACCCTTCAGCACTTCCAAAATGAAGTCCATTGCCCCTTATCTGTGACTTGGATAAAAATTATGCTCACCACTCTAATAACTAAATAGAGTAATACATGAAAGCAAGCCTAGCACAAGGTCCAGCACAGTCAGTGCTCAAGAAATGATAGAAAGAGGCCAGGGAAAACAAATCAGTCTTCCTAGGTGTAAAATTCAGAAAAAAATTAATGCCAGGTGTGGTGGCACACACCTTTAAACCCAGCACTTGGGAGGCAGAAGCAGGCGGATATCTGTGAGTTCAAGGCCAGCCTGGTCTACATAGTGAGTTCCAGGCCAACTGGGGCTACTGGGAGACCCTGTCTCAAAAAAGACCAAAATGAATGAATGAATGAATGAATGAATGAATGATAAATAAATAATAAATAAATAATAGAGTGCTTGCATGCAGAGCAGCAGCTGCGGTGCCTGCAAACCTGTTTTTTAAATTAATAATTTTTTAACTCCAAGCCCATCCACTCTCTAACATCCTAGACTACAACCTAATAGACAGAAGCAAATGCTAATTTCATAGACCATCATCTAAACTGTAAAGCATTTACCACTGAAATGTGAACAGCAGCTGTGGCACACACCTTCTGATCCTAGTACTTGGAGGCAGAGGCAGGAGAATCACACATTTGAAACCTAGCTGGGCTAAACAGAGAATTTCAGGCCCTCCAAAAAGTAAGGGATGGGGCCAGAGAGGAAGGGAGGGAAGGAGGAAGGAAGAAAAACAGAAATGCATTAGCAATAGAGTATTATTTCTAAACAGAGACTGAGATTCCCCTAGGAGATTCCCTATTTCCACTGATAGGTGGCACCCATTTGCTCACTGGACCCCAGTTGTCCTGTGCCTGGCACCCAACTTCACTAGTCAGCTGGATGCACGGCTGCAGCACCTCATCACCAAGAGCCCCCACACCTGCCCCCCATGTCCATCACAGGAACAAGCTCTCACAGGAACAGCTGGCACGGTCTCCCTGCCCAGGCTCCCACTTCCTTTTCACTCCCAGCTCGATAACATGTTTTATGATTATCTCATTACCAATAACCTTGCTGTAATGGGTTTTAATCTGCCTCATATTAATTAAAAGCATTGTCATTAGCCAGCTTGGTTTGCGGTTTGAGTGGGGGACAATGACTGACTAATAAGATCAGCTCCATGCTGATTAATTACTGATTTGGACCAGTGGAGCAAAGGCCCAAGCAGGCCCACTCTCTCTTCATGTCTGAATTCCTGAAAGCAGGTGCTCCAGCTCCCCAAACTTGACAGAAAGGCAATATGAGACTGAATTCACAGGAGCCCATTAGAATTGAGCAATATTTCCAGCAACATTTTGAGACGTCATGAGGCAGAAGAACAGATAATGTGCCCCACACAAATATGGGAAGTAGAAGGAAACAGCACAGGAGAAGGGCACAGGCTCCAAACAGGCCTCTGACTGACTCCTGAGTATTATCAAAGTTCATTATATGCAGTTTGGAAATGTCATAATGAACTCACTGTATTGTATAACGAATAAATGCCAAACAAGATACTGATAAACACAGAAGCAATGAAGATGATGAGGACACCGGTGACAACAGCAAGCACAACCACCATCACCTTGGGCAAGTTACAGAACTTTGCTCTACCCAGTCTTCCCATCTGTGCTGGAGAGCTTTAGTGTCAACTTGAAACACCTGGGTTGAGGGAGCCTCAATTGGGGAATTGCCTTCATTGGACTGGCCATGTCCATGGGGCATCTTCCAGACTGTTGAGTGATGTGGGAGGGCCCAGCCCACTGTGGGTGGTGCCACCCCTGTGCAGGTGGTCCTGTATTGTATAAGAAAGCAGGATGAGTGCCAGGGGAGCAAGCAAGTAAGCAGCATTCCTCCATGGCCTGTGCTCCAGCTCCTGCCTCCAGGTTCCTGCCCTGAGTTCCTACCTTGGGCTCCCTGATGAACTGTGACCTTGGAAATGTAAGACAAACCCTTTCCTCCCCAAGTTGGTAGTGGTCGGTGTGTTTTGTCACAGCAATGGAAAAACAAACTAGGACATCATCTACAAAAGGAAGGTAACAATGCCTAGCTCATGGGGTTGCTGGGAAGATGAAAGGAAGCAAGGTCACACATGTACTGCTTTTACTCAGAGCAAGCATTCTATACTTGTTAGGGAACCTGAGAAGTGTTTTAATCAAATATGGTAAGATGCATAAACTCAGAAATAATTGTCATGAAGGAAGATGTTCTTAATTACAAAACCCTAGAAGTCATAGCATGACACATAGGGCCACATAGAAATGCAGCAAAGTGGGTAGGAAGTAAGAGGAAAGAATGGGCAAAAGCCTTTGTTTTGAGTTCTATGGGAAGGACTGGTTGAGATAAGACAGGTTACAGATGGCTGGCTTGGGTCAATGCTGCAGGCTCTGGAGCAAAACAGCCACCCCCGGCTATCTGGTCCCAGGGATTTAGAGCTAAAGGAGTGGAGCCAAGAGTACAAGAGCTGAAGAGAAGTAGCTGGGGAATAAGAGCTCTGGATTGGTAGGTTTGCATATGCAAGTCACACTGCCAGGAGAGTTTCTGGTTCTCTCAGAATTAGTCCTTCTAATCCCTTCGAGGACCTAAGACTTCAAAGCATCAGAAGACATAGAAAATCTAAAACTAACTAATATGATTCCCCAGCTGTACTCCCTCGGGATCTCTTCCAGTTCCACGGCTGTAAATACCTTCTATACACTGATGACACACAAAGGAGTATCACCTAACTGACTGCTCCCTACCTATAGCTATACTGATCTAACTGCCTCTTTGACATCACTTGAAGGTCCAGTGGGTGCCTCAAACCTTCCCACCACACCTACTACCACCTCAAACCTTCCCACCACATCCACTACCACCTCAAACCTTCCCACCACACCCACTACCACAAAATGTGCTCCTCCCAGTCCTCCCCATCTCAGGAAATGGCAACTCTAAACCTGGAGTCTCCCTGATCACAAACTGTGATGTTATCCTTCATATCTCTTCCCCAACAGAGACTTATACCCTCCCACTTCAAACATAAAACATTGGGCAAGAAACATAAAACAATGGTTTTCAAGACCCTGGATATCCAGCAAGGAAAGCAGAGAGAGGCAAGGTGGACCCTATGGTGACCCCAGTTTATTGCAATCTCTGTGAGGAGAATCTATGATTTAAGGTATGGAGTTAAGTCTAGAAAGAGTTCACAGGAAAGGAAAGAGCTGTAAAGGATGGGGGAAGAACACTGGCAATCTGCATAGAGTCCATGTGGGTGTTCAGTTGAGATCTGATCAGCACATGTTTACCCAAAACTACCTAAGTCCAAGAAAAGAGAAAACCCAAAAGTTTAGGGTAAAGTACCCATCACTCACTTGTGGTCTGTCCTACCAACCACACCGGAAAGGTCTCACAAATTCATGGAACATTTATCACACCCAAAAAGTTCTGGTTTCAGTAGCAGAAGATATCCTAAACACTGTCTCATTCCCAATTAACAAATATTAAAAGCAAGACCTGGTGCTGGAGAGATGCCTCAGCAGTTAAGAGCTTTGGCTGCTCTTGCAGAGGACCCAGGTTCAATTCCCAGCACCTACACAGCATTTAACAACTATCTGTAACTCCAGTTCCAGGGGATCTAGCATCTTCTGTCCTCTGCAGGCATTACACAACACAGGTGCACTTACATACACGCAAGGCAGTAAACTCACACATACAAAATAAAAATAATAAATAAGGGGCTAGAGAGATGGCTCAGCAGTTAAGAGCACTAACTGCTCTTGCAGAGGACCCGGGTTCGATTCCCAGCACCCACATTGTGGCTACAAACCATCCTTAACTCCAGTTCCAGGGGAATCTGAAGCCCTCTTCTGATGGCACTGCACGACGCGGGTGCACTCAAACACATGCAGGCAATACACTCATAAACATAAAAATAAAAATAATAAATAAAATATATATATATATATAT
>NW_008329640.1:2185868-2186887 GCF_000622305.1 Nannospalax galili
AATCAAGCTACTCACCAGAAACTTAGCAATACTTGATTAAATTTTAAGAACATTTATTACATATATAATACCCAAAAAGATAAAACACAAGATCTCACATTGAATAAAAAATTAACAGATATGCAAAGGAGTCAGAAAGCATGGCACATAATGAAAAGGAAAAAAATAAACATGACAACAGATTCTTCACTGGGATCAATTCAAGCATCCATTGGTGGAATAGCCTGAACAGACTAAAAGAAAATCCAGAATTCTATACCCAGCAAAACAAATCTTTTTTAAAAAGGCAGAATAAAAGTTCTTTCAGGCATACAAAAGATGATAGAATTGTGAAAGGGAGTGTTTCCATGTACTCTTTCTCTGATTGCTTGTTATCGGTATATAGATCACTGGGATCAATTCAAGCATCCATTGGTGGAATAGCCTGAACAGACTAAAAGAAAATCCAGAATTCTATACCCAGCAAAACAAATCTTTTTTAAAAAGGCAGAATAAAAGTTCTTTCAGGCATACAAAAGATGATAGAATTGTGAAAGGGAGTGTTTCCATGTACTCTTTCTCTGATTGCTTGTTATCGGTATATAGAAAGGCTACAGACTTTCACAACAGCTGCAAAAATCCCCATGACATTTTTCACAGAATTGGAAAAAACTATCCTAAGATTCATATGGAAGCACAAGAGACCCCGGATAGCCAAAACAACCCTGAGAACTAAAAGCAGTGCTGGGGGGATTACTATACCAGATTTTAAGCTCTACCACAGAGCTATAGTCATAAAAACAATATGGTACTGGCATAAAAATAGACCCATAGACCAATGAACAAAATTGAAGACCCAAATATGAGTAATTGCAATTTTAGCAACCTGATATTTGACAAAGGGGCCAAGAATATTCACTGGAGGAAAGATAGCATGGTCAGCAAATGGTGCTGGCAAAACTGGATCTCAACCTATAGAAGAATGAAAACAAACCCCTATCTTTCACCCTGCACAAAAGTCAACTCCAAATGGATCAAAG
>NW_008329640.1:2187201-2202566 GCF_000622305.1 Nannospalax galili
TGACCCAGTTAAAAGATGGGCTAGAGATCTAAACAGAGTTCTGAAAGAAAGAAATAAAGATGGCTAAGAAACACCTCAAAAAGTGTTCATCATCTTTAATAATTAGGGAAATGCAAATTAAAACCACTTTAAGATTTCATCTTACCCCAGTCTAAGATCTGGCTAAGATCATGAGAGCAAATGATACTAAATGTTGGAGAGGGTGTGGGGAAAGGGAATGCTCATCCACTGCTGGTGGGGCTGCAAACTTGTTCAACTCCTATGAAAAGCAGTGTGGAGAGCTCTTCAAAAACTACAAATGAACCTATCATTTGACCCAGTTATATCATCCTTGGCATATACCCAAAGAACTCATCCTATTGCAGAGATACTGGTACATCCATGTTTGTTGCTGCTCTTTTCACAATAGCTAAGAGATGGAAGCAACCTAAGTGTCCCTCAACCGATGAGTGGATAATGAAAATGTGGTTTATTTACACAATGGAGTTTAACTGAGCAGTAAAGAAAGATGAAACCATGAAATTCGCAGGTAAATGGATGGAACAAGAAACTATTGTTCTAAGTGAAGTAACACAAACTAAAAGAAAACAAACAAACAAACAAAAAAACCCTTGTATTTGCATATGTATCCTGATGTAACTGCAGATGGAACCAGAGCGGTAAAGGAAAAGAAAGAATCTGAAAGAGAAGAACAGTAGGAAACAGGTATTAATAAGGGAGATATGGAAATGGGGTATTTTAAGGGGAGGGGCTAGGGAAGGTTATACAAGGAAACTAGGCGATAAATGGAAAGGAGCTCAAGAGAGGTGGGACCATAGGAGAAGGGTATTATTAAGGGAGAAATGGGAAAAATGGGGCACCTTAAATGGGGAAACCACAGTGGAAGGGCTAGACAATGTGAGGGATAAATAATGCCTAGCTAGATTTAAAAAAACCAGAGGGAACCATATTAGTCCAACAACCTACTGACAAATTATACATAAAACTAGCTCAAGGAATATAATATATGTCTAGTCAAGGTTTATCTGAGAATGTTTGGTCTTTGTCCAAGCTTTATCTATATAGCACATGATAATTAAAAGTACCAGACTGGTGGAACTAACCTTCTTGGATGTTTAACAGCCATACTTTGAGGCCTATACTAATTTGGTCAAAGGGACTTAAAGGACAGTTTTTGCTCCTTGCCCTCCAAGGTCGACTAAGTTCCAGGGGACTATGAGCATCTCTCAAAATGTCCTGTAACTGTGGTGAGTCACCTGTCCTCTTGATCAAGGAGGCCATGGAGACCCCATCAAATGGACTTGAACCAGTGTCCAGTCTACAAAGAGGTCAACATAGAGGAAACATTTCCTCCATGCTTCCCAAGTAAAGCCATCCACGGTCAAGCAGGACCTTTGATTTATCCTCACATAGATGGAACTGGTAAAAGAAAGGAGCCAAGGGCTCCACCCAAGCCCATATGACCCCTGAGGAACAGATCCTCAAATGACCTTAAGAGTAAAAATAGGGGCTGGAGAGATGGCTCAGCAGGACTAGTTCCAGGGGACTATAAGCATCTCTCAAAATGTCCTCTAATGGTGGTGGGTCACCTGTCCTCTTGATCAAGGAGGCCAAGGAGACCCCACCAGATGGACTTAAACTAGTGTCCAGTCTACAAAAAGGAGGGTCAGCACAGAGGAATCATTTTCTCCATGCTTTCAAGCAAAGCCAACTGTGGTCGAGCAGTAAAAGAAAGGATCCAGGGGCTCTTCCCAAGCCCATGTGACCCCTGAGGAACAGATCCTCAAACAACTTTAAGAGTAAAAATAATTTGGCTTATCTGGGCCAACTGTATGGTCTTAAACACCCAAAAGGAAAGTATAACCAAAGATTAAAGGGATCAATATAATTCTTTAAGAGTCCATGTATACAGCTAAAGGCTACATAACAAGAAACAATGCCAGACTGGAGATACCTTCCTTTGAGTTGTTGGCCAGGGTGGCCCAAGAGACTCCCAGACAGTAACCCAGCAGAGAACTGGGAAAATGAATATTGGCAACTGCTTGCTGCTAGGTGAGGAAGAGCTGATCTTCCTAAAACAAGGAACTTTAGATAGTCTGAGTAGTCTCAGCAGATGGACAAGCACTGGGGAACAGCTGTGGGCGCCGATAAGACAGTGGACAGTAACAGGAATGACAGAGTATATGGGTTCCAGCAAGGGGTGGGGGGAGTGTGCCACCTGGGATGTGGGTATATAGATTAATAAGATTGTTTGGGACGTTCTGGATGAAATACACACAAAAAAAGTCAATAAATAAAAAAAATTTTGAGTTATATTGGAGGAAGATGCATAAAAATTTGCTTCATGTTATGGCTGGGCATGGTGGCATACACCTTTAGTCCCAGTACTTGGGAGGCAGAGGCAGGCGGATTGCTGTGAGTTCAAGGCCAGCCTGGTCTACATAGAGTTCAGGTCAGCTGAGACTACAGGGATACCCTGTCTCAAAAGGCCAAAAAAAAATGCTTCATGTTAATTAGTAGATGTGAAAAACATTACCATTGAAATCTATCTGACGACTTTATATCCATGCTCAGGTGCCAAGGATCTCAGAAAGTAACTGACTGTGACTAGTAAAAATCAGATAAAGAGATTAGAGACACATGTGCAAACATCTAAGCATTAGTTGCATTAAAAATGAGTTTTTCTGTATGAAACAGTATATTTTAAAATGAAATGGAGATCTTTTTAAAGGTTAAAACCTTATTCAATTTTATGTCTTTTAGGGTTTATACTGAGTACAATATTGTTTAACTGTATTACTTCAACTGTAAACCTAAAAATTTACAGCCAATTTTGAAAGAGATGCATCTTAGCTCTGGAAATTATTGAATATGTCAGTGTTGTTCTTCTATGTGGTTATTAAATAAATAATTAAAGAAATAAATAAAGAAAAATTTAAAAGATGATAGAATTAATCTTATGCACTGTAAGAAATGTTCAAGATCTCCATCAAAAGGCAAGTAACCCCAGACGGAAATACAGTCCCTGAAAGGGAAAAAAGTGACCAGAAGGAGTAATGTGATGGGTAACTCACAAGAATCTCGTTCTTATATTTTAGATCTCTTTAAAAGATAAGTGACTGCTTGAGCGAAAAGAGTAGCAATGCAGTGTGGAGTGACAACAGGTAAAGGCAGTGTGAAAGATGTGAACAGCACAGAGGCTGAAGAAAAGCCAAAGCACACTCCAGATCCTTACAGGCTTTAAAGTAGTGAATATGTCAGTGTAGTCCATGATAAGTTAAATCTACATACTATTACTGAAATAGCAATAAAATAACAGGAAAATTGTACCTTATAAGTCAACAAAGTAGATAAAAAGAAGCCATGAAAAAAATTAATCAAAAGGAGGCCTGAGAGAGAAAACGGGGAAGAAGAGCAGAGAACACAGTGGGAACAAAGACACTCGGGCTGGGTGTGGTGCTGCACTCTCTTCATCTCAGCACCTGAAAGGCAGAAGCAGGTAGATCTTTGTAAGTTTCAGGCCGGCCCGGTCTACACAGCAGATGCCAAGCCAGTCAATTACATAGCAAGACTCTGTATATTCAAGTATATGCTACCTACAAGAAATTCTCCTTTAAATATAAAATCACAAATAGATTAAATATTAAAGGATAAAAATATACATACCATGCCTGCACTAATCGAGAGAACGCTGAAACTTCTATATGTATAATAGTTAAAACTGACTGAAGAGATTGTAATTCGAACATTCAGAAGGATGAGGCAGGACGACTGCCACACAAGTTCAAGGCCTGGTCTACACTCTGAGATCTTGCCTCAAAATATAAAATAAGAAGGGCTGGAGAGATGGCTCAGTCGTTAAGAGCACTGGATGCTCTTGCAGAGAACCCACGTTCAATTCCCAGCACCCACGTGGTAGTTAACAACCATGCATAACTCCAGTTCCAGAGGATCCAACACCCTCTTCTGACCTCCACAGGCACTGCACAACACTGGTACACCTACACACATGTAGGCAATATACTCATACACAGAAAATAGAAATAATAAAATATTTAAATAGAGCTTATAAAATATAAAAGAATGAAAATAAAGAAAAAAAGAATTACCAAAGATAAAGGACATTTCACAAGAATAAAGGAATCAATCCATCAAAAGGACATAAAATCATAAATATTTATGAACTTGTATCAGTCTTTTGAAATTACTGAGTCTGGGTACTTTACAAGGAAAAGAGGTGTATAGTTGTGGGGGTTGAAAGAAAGGCATCAGGGGCTGGAGAGATGGCTCAGCGGTTAAGAGTACTGCTCTTGCAGAGGACCTGGGTTCGATTCCCAGCACCCACATGGCAGCTACGAACCGTCCTTAACTCCAGTTTCAGGGGAATCCAAAGCCCTCTTCTGGCCTCTGCGGGCATTGCAAGACACGGGTGCACTCACATACATGCAGGCAATACACTCATACACATAAAATAAAAATAATAAAATATTTTTTAAAAAAAAAGAAAAGAAAAAAAGGCACTGGCTTCTGAGGAGGGCCTCTGGTAGAGAGCACCACACTGCACAAACACGTGCTTCACTAGTCTGTTTTCTGTTACTAAAATGAAATACATAAGGATAAGTACCTTACTTTTAAAGAAGCTTCTTTTGGAAACTGACAGTCCAAACAGCACCAGCTTTGGTGAGGGCCCCCTGCCTGTGGCACATGGCAACATGGCACATGTTGTCTGGACAAGAGCATATGCAGGGGAGCTATCACTCAACAAGACAGGAAGCCAGGCAGCAGTAACCCAGCGAACCGCTAAGATGAAAAAGGGAACGATTAGTACATACCTTTCAGTGACAACCCTAAATGTAAACTCTTAATTCTAATTTAAAAACACAGAGGGTCTGAATGCATTTCTTTTTAAATCCACGGGGCACGGCAGCACATTTTTAATTCCAGCACTTAGGAGGCAGAGACAGGTGAATCTCTGAGTCTGAGGTTAACCTGGTCTACCTAACAAGTTCCAGGCCAGCCAGAGTTACATATGAGGCCCTGTTTAAAAAAATCCAACCATTTGCTGTCCACAAGGAACTCACCGTACTGGCAAAGACACACACAGACTGAAAGAAAAAAGATTGCAACTGATTCTAAAAGCATAGAAAAGGTCATATTCATACCTGACAGAGCAGACTTCAGCATTATGATCTTCACAGCACTAACTGAGAAGTTTACTAATAGTCAACTTAGTTAATAATTTCATATTAAGATGAGGGTCTCAGGCCAGCATGGTGGTGCACGCCTTTAGTCCCAGCACTCGGGACGCAGAGGCAGGAGGATCTCTGTGAATTCAAGGCCAGCCTGTCTACACAGTAAGTTTAGGTCAGTTGGGGCTACAGGAAGACCCCATCTCAAAAAGGCCAAAAAATAAATAATAAATAAATAAAATAAAATAAAATGAGGGTCTCGTCAGCACCTGTGGGTTTCACAGTCCCCCTCTATAATCATTAGTCTCTATTTGAATTGATTCACTCTCCCTGCATAGCGGATATAAGCTAGCGGGAAGTAAAATTGTGCTCACTACATGCTCTGTAATAGCTGTCTTCATAGCAAACACATGGCCTTCTGCAATGCATTCAGCCTTTTAAACATGTCATCCCCTGATCCAGGTAAGAGCCTGTGAAGTGGGTGCTGCCATTCACCCAATATACAGATGCAGAAACCAAGCCTCAAAACAGTTCGGGGCTTTGCCAAGATAAAGTCAGCAAAAAGTAGGTCTTGGGTTTATGTTGCTCCTCTAACTCCAAAACCTGTATCCATCTCACAGACTCTGCAACCCCTCTACACTATTAAATATTCCTCCTGAATTAGAAGAAAAACAGTCAAGTGGCCAATGCCTGTTATGGGTCTCCAACAATGCACTCCCCACTTTCTTGTAACACTCACTTACCACAGGCCCCATGCTCAGCATCAGCCACATATCAGGCCACCACAGCTATCCCTGAGCAGGTCTGGGCCACCTGGAGCTGTTTCAGGAAGTCAGAAAATAACCCCAGACTAGGAACAAATTTGTAAACATATAGCAGTCTGGAAAGCACTAGTCACACAAAACAGCTAAGCTGAGGAGTGGCTGGGGAAGGAAGCAAGAACGGACAAGGGCATGACGTCTGCTGCAGCAATAAGACAAGACTAGAGGACTGTGCAAGTCAAAGATACAAGTCCAAGAGGGACCAGGTATTGGTCACAGTAGAAAAGGGGGAGCAATGGTCCATGATGGTTGTGGATCATCTGTCTCCTGTACTTTTTTTTCTTTTCTTTTTGGTGTTTTGAGACAGGGTCTCCCTGTAGCCCCAGCTGGTCTGGAACTCACCATGTAGACAAGGCTGGCCTCGACAGAGATCCACCTGCCTCTGCCTCCCAAGTGCCACCACACCTGGTGGTTTCTTGTATATTTCAAAGCAATAGTGTGGAGTCCTCTCCAAAGAATCAGAGAAGAAAAGCTGCCCCGGCTAGAGCAGCATTTCCTATTGGATTCCCAGTATAGTGGGCTTTTTTTTATCACCAAACTGCAAATTCTGGGAACGTGTTAAACCCAGAAGACTCCAGAACATTCCGTAAGGAAGAAAGAGAAGTAGGCATTTATGAGGATGACTCTGAGGGATGCTACAGAGACAGCCAGCACAAGAAGATTTAACACCTGTGTCCAGCAAGAATCTAGAAGGATAATGTAATAAAAATGTAATGTTTTAATTGCTTCTAACACTAAGGACAGCACTTCTTCCTCATCTGTAGATTGGCTTTCTCTGGTCCTATATCCCACAGCCACAATCTAAAACTATTAAGTAGAATTCTTTAAAAAAAGTAATAATAATAATTGACAAACTTTAAATTGGAAGCTGGTCTGAGCAGTATAAGGAAGTGTCACTGTCCTGCTCCATTCTGCCAGGACATGAATCATCCCACTGTGCAGCACATCATGCTGTGTATGCAACCCAGCCACTAGTCACTTACCAGTCATCTCAGTCACAGTAACATGGTGCTGTGTTCAGGTGACCCCTATTTTACTGAATAAAGGCTCTAAAGGACAGGGGTACTAATGCTGGGAATTCAGATGTGCCAAAGAGAACCACTGATGTGCCTCTTTCCAGTGAAAAGGTGAAAGTTCTTAACTTAATAAGGAAGGAAAAGAACTGTGTGTTCTGTTTGCTAAGATCTATATACCACAATGCAATGTTTTAAATGAGAGTGAAATGCCACTTTCACATAATATATCATTATAGTACACTGTCATAACTGTTTTTTTATTATTAGTGATTGTAAGCCTCTTTCCATTTAGTAAGTTTTTTCATGATTGTTTATATTATTAAAAAAATTTTTTTAAAAAAAGTGTCTATAAGGTTTGGTATGATTCCCAGTTGCAGGCATCCCCTGGGTCTTGGAACATCCCCCTATGGGCAAAGGGATACAAGTGCACTAAGCCCTAATTTGAACATGTATTATCTCATTTAACTCCATACCAGCTTAGAAGATAAGAGGAGTTATTATCCCTTATTTCAAAGATAAAGAAGCTATGAATCTGAAAAATTAAATAACTTGTCCAAGGGCATATGGACAGACCTGGGATTAGAACCCAGGCAGTCTAACTCCAAGACTATAATATTCTTTAACCCTATAGAATGTTTCTTAGAATATCAGAGACTGGTAGAGGTGGGGTGTAGCTCAGTGGTAGAGTGTATGCTTAGCCTGTGTGAGGCCCAAGGGATGGAGGAAAGAAGGGAAAATAATGTTATGCTTCTAAGGAAGGTTTTTGACTCAGAAGTCAGGGGACCAGACTCTAGGCCAATTTCTGCAAGTTAATTTTCCAATTTACATAATCCTAAACAAATCACCTCAGCTTCCTGGGCTTTAACTGGCTCCTTTGTACATTGAATGGTTGAACGGAACAAGAATAGTGAGTACATGGCATACCTGTTCCTCCTTTATTACTACACCCATGGCATACACCAGACATCACTAATCAACTATGAAACACTGAGCCCAGATGAAGACTCACTAATCTCTGTCCTGCACCAAGACAACCATGACTTACTTATCAACTGTAACTGGCAGAAGGGGAAGGTTTTCCCAGAGTTAAACTATCTCTAAAAACCTACAACTCAGGCCAGTGAGATGGCTCAGTAGGTAAAGGCACCTGCCACCAAGCCTGACTACTTGAGTTCAATCCCTATAACCCACATGGTAGAAGGAGAGAAAGGACACCTGTACGTTGTCCTCTGATCCCCATACATGCACCAATTGTTTTTACTTCAGTCCCAACTGGAACTGGGCTGTTATTCCCATGCCCTGATCTTCCTACCATACTACATCATGCAGTCGGGCTCCACTTCTCCCCTTCACTCTAGGCTGAAGCCCAATAGGGCCCCCTTTCCCCACCACCAATCCAAGGAGCTCAATGGAGAAAAAAAACATAAGGTCAAAGCCACCAGCAGAACAGAAGGAAGAAGCACAAGCTCTGTGTGGTGGGTAATCTCAAATGCCAACTGGATGAGATCTAGAATCACCTGATAGCCAGGCCTCAAGGCATGCCAATGGGAGATTATCCTGGTTAGGTTAACTGAGGTAGAAAGACTGCTTACTATGGGTAGCAGCATTCCCTGGGCTGGGATCTTGGACTATATAAAAAGAGGGAAATTGGGCTGAATAGATGGTTCAGAGGTTTAAAGCACTGGCTGCTCTTGCAGAGGACCCAGGTTCAGTTCCCAGCACCCACATGGCAGCTAACATTAAATCCTTAACTCCAGTTCCAGTGGATCTGACACCCTCCTCTGGCCTCACAGGCATTGCATGCATAGGTGCACTTACATATATGCAGGCAAAACACTTACACACAAAATAAAAATCAGGGCCAGGTGTGGTGGCACACACCTTTAGTCCCAGCACTTAGGAGGCAGAGGCAGGCAGATCTCTATGAGTTCAAGGCCAGCATGGTCTACATAGTGAGTTCCAGGCCAGCTGGGGCTACAGGAAGACCTTGTCTCAAAAAGACCAAAAAAAAAAAAGTAAATATACAAAGTAAAAATCAATCAACAAAAAAAAAATTTTAAGGGAGGTTGAGCTAAGCACAAGCCTTCATCACTCTCTGCTTCTTGACTGTAAGTATAATGTGACCAGCTGCTTCAAGCTCCTACTGCTGTAACTTTCCTTAAATGGTGGACTGTAACCTAGAACTGTGGTGGATGACCATAGGGAGAGTTTGCCAGACAGTTGATCAGTTACTCATATGAACTCACAGCAATGCTGATAGCATGCACAAGTCCCATGCAAGATCAAACCAGAAAAAAAAATCCCAGCATGGACATGAGAAAGTGAGTAAGAAACTCCAACCCCACCTAAGAAAATTGTGGTAACAGATGGCTGCTGGGAAGGGCAGTGATAGTCTCTGGACAAATCCACACTGAAGGACATTTGAAGACACAAATTAGGTTCTATAGGTGTGTGTGTGTGTGTGTGTGTGTGTGTGTGTGTTCTATAGGTGTATATATAACCAAAATTAATTGAGAAAAACCCAGAGAATGTTGTAAAAGTAAAACACACACACACACACACACACACACACATTGTTTCAGAGACTATCATCCTAAAAGGAAGGCTGCAGGAGGGATATTTGAGAAGGGTAATTATGAGTAGCCAAGACATCTTAATGAGTAGATGCTCAACAGCTGTCAAGGACTGTGTGCACATGCATGTAGAGGCCAAAGGACAGTCTTGGATAATCCCGCAAGCACTGTCCACCTCGGGTTTGGTCTTGTTTATTTTTGTGTGTGTTTGAAAGGGGTTTCTCACTGGCCTGGAACTCATCAACTAGGCGACACTGGCTGGCTAGCAAACCTCAGATCCTCCAGTCTCTACTTCCCCAGCTCTGGGATTATAACCACACACCACCACATCTGGCTTTTCTTGCACATGGGTTCTGGGAATCAAACTCAGGTCCTCATGACTGCATGGCAAGCACTTTACCAACTGAGCCATCTCCACAGCCCAATACCTGCATTTTAATAGGTAACAGAGTTTTAGATCAAAGAAATTGCTTGCTAGTGAAGGAATTAAAGGCAACAACAATGATTCAGGAAAGTATGAAGCAAAGAAGGTTGTTCCAACATCCCTGGATCCCAACAAATGAGTTGCTGTGACTGAAAATCCTCGGCAAACAGTAAATGAACTGCGAATTTAAGGGATTAATAATGTTATTACTGGCAACTTGTGACTCTGCCTGCCAGCAAGCAAGCCTGCTACCACACAGACAAACCCAGATGCCCACAGGAGCCTGGGATGTACACTCTGGTCTGGAAAGTATCCATTTGGGAGCCTAGTCGCCAGAAAAGCTAAAGGACTCTTTCCTCCATCTGCCCCTTAATCACACACAGTGAGAAGATGCATAATTAATTTATTCTCACAGTTGCTTGGTGGCTGGAAAAGTAAGGGCATTTCTGGAATGGCAATTACAGACAAGAATAACAAATGCTAAGGCCATGAGCTGAATAACACACCCAGCCGCCTGCTTCCCCTCTTGTTCCACCGGGCTTGCTCAGGCCCCCAGGGCCTAGGTTTAGGACAGAACTCTTTTCATTTCTTAGCTCTTTTCATTTCTTAGCTCTGAACTCTTGAACAAAACAAAACTCTGAAAGGTACAGGCAAGGAGGCCTCACTCTAGGAACAAGAGCCAGACTGGGCACCAGGCTCAGGGGCATGGAAGAGCAGCAGGCAGAGAAGCTGGGGAAAACTGAGCACAGGCAGCCATTAGATGATGTGATTGTCAGCTTGGTTGGTTCTAGAAGTAACTAAGAGATACACCTCTGAGTGGGTCTGTGAAGGTATTTCCAGGAAGGATTAACAAGGGGAAAGCCCCTCTCCCAGAGTGGGCACCACCTTTCAGCAGCTGCCCAGATATATAAAGAGGTCTGAGAGAACAGCAATCAATGCTGCTTTTGCCTGCCTGCCTGCCTGCCTTTGCTGCTTGCTGGTAAGGCTGCTACTGCTGCTGCTGCCGCCACCACCACCACCATCCTGCACTATCATCAGAGCCCAGTTTTTTGGGTCTTCCAATATGGGCCGAAGACTATCAGCTCTCTAGGAATTCTCCAGGCCTTCAGTGTCAAGTTGGGACTACTGAGGCACCCTGCCTCATGGACGGAGCACCTACTAGGTTCTCAGTCTTTCCAGTGAGCAAAAAGCCATTGTTGGACTGCTCAAACGGTACACTCAAGCCAATCTAATCAATCACCTTAGTGCTATCTGGCCATGCTATTGGTTCTGTTCCTCTAGAGAACCCTGACTAACACAGACATTAAAGAACTCGTTAATCTCATTACTTGTACTAACAATA
Organism: Nannospalax galili; assembly: GCF_000622305.1. Lineage (NCBI taxonomy): Eukaryota > Metazoa > Chordata > Mammalia > Rodentia > Spalacidae > Nannospalax > Nannospalax galili. The sequence continues at coordinate 2,198,567 of NW_008329640.1, forward strand.
CTGTGATTCCTTAACAAAGCATCCAGGTTTAGAGATGTATATGAAATTACAGTGAGATACCATGACTTCTACAATTTACTTTAAAATTCTTCAGCAATTAATAAGTAAATGAAAGAATTATAATAGCATATTTTAGGTGGAGGTGCCAGGTAGAAGGTTCATTTTATTATTCTCTGTGCTTTGTAATGACATTTGGAATTTTTCATAGGGAGATTTTTTTTTCATTAAAGTTCCCAGCTCTGCACTGTGGCCTAGGGGACCCCACATGCTCACCCTGTGCCAGCCTCTCATTATGTACCATATGCCCCACTGTCCATTCTACTCTGTCATACTGGCCTCTTGGGTTCTTGACCAAGTCAAGCACATTGCTACCTCAGAGCTTTAGGCTTCTCCCTTCTCAGGGCCAGCTTCCTGGGCATACAACCTGGTCCAGTACTCAGAAAGACCCTACAGTTGTGGTTTCTACAGTTGCTGTGGAAGTCAGAAGAATGTCTGTGACCTCCAAAGATGTCCATGAGCCTAACTGGGGGAATTCAGCTCACACAGACTCACATTCTTGCAATGGGTTCTTGACAGCCTTTCCCCTTCACCCTGGCTCCCCTTCCAACCTCCCTACCCCTGCCCTATAATCTCTATAGATCTGCCCAGGATGACCTGAATTCTGCCATTGCTTTTCAGTCCTGCAGGGAGTCTGGTATATGTACAATTAGAGTCAGGGTCACATAGGTGCCATGTGGCATCTATCCCATCCACCACTAGAATCACTACACAACTTCAAAAGGTCATCATATCACAGGGCCCTTCCATCCACCTCAGGTCCAGATCCTGAACATGTCCCAGAATGAAGGCTAAGACCTCCTTGCGAGCTCCCAACATTAGTAGGATTGAGATGATGGGGCAACTTGCCTAACCCCAGCCAGAACCATGTTTGCACTTTCCACAAAGCCCCATGGACTACAAAGCTAGCCCTGCCTCCTCCTCTGGCGTCTCCCCCTCTTTACTTTGGCTCTTGGATCACTCTTCAGACAGCCCATGTCAGAGAGCCCTTCCCCAGCCCCACCTTCAGCTGCTCTTTATCCTGTGACTATATTTTAGCTCCTTTAGGACACTCAGCAAGAGCTGAAATTTTCTCGCTCCTTCCCTCACTGACTCACTGAGAAGTTCATAGTGAGCCCACCATGAAAGTGTACAGATATAGCAGCAAGAGACCCAGGCCCTGCCCTCCTGGAGCAGATGCTCTTATGAGTTCCCCTAGCTGTTTCTCACCTCTTGTCCACTCAAGAACAGACCACTGTATCCCACACAGTGGTTGGCATATGATGGATGCTCACTAAGTAGTAGCTGTTCAATTGGGTGTAAGAATATCCGTGCTTGGATATTCTGTACTATGACCAAGCACAGCACAGAGACGTCCCTCTTTATCATATAGGTGCGTAGGATGGAGATGTGTCCTATAGCAAAAAATTGGAGGGAAGGAGAGGACTCGAGACAGATTGGGTTTGGAGAGGAGGCAGTATCCCAGTTCCCAAACTACCTAGCCTTAAATTAGCCTCGCATATGTGCCACTGTTGTCAGTTAACAGTTTATCTGTATATTTAAGTGAAATTATTCTGCTAATTGGACATATGTCTCACGGTTCTACAAGGCATAGTCTATTAAAAAGTCTCGCTGAAACAGGCAAGAGCTTGGAGGGGAGTTTTATTTGGGGACAGGAAGAGCATTGAGTGGATTTTAATTTGGTAGAAAATAGCTGCTTGGGGCCAAGACAATGAGAAGCAAGAAGGAAGAACAGCCTGCTCCATTATTGCTGCTGTTAACAAGCAGCTCGACCACCCTCACAGCTGCAGCCTCCCTCCATACTTCATTAGTTAAGATGGTGGCCCTCACACTACCCACATTCCCACAACTCCCGTTTTGGAAGCATGGCAAATAGGCGACAGAAGCACAAGGTGCCTGCAGGTATGAGGGTGTCCTCCCAGCCTCTGAGGCCTAAACTCCCGCACACATGGGGCTGTAAGAATTCTTGAGAACAAGACGAAAAGCCAAAATAATTCCAGGAGAAATGGTCGAGAGCTGAGGGTGTGAGTGGTGGGAGGACAACAGCTCACACTCCCTGACACAAGCAAATCCTTGCCATGTGACCTGTTGGCTAGTCCCAGGCATTCCCCTGCCGGGAAGCAGAGTGGATACAGGCTTAGGGGAAGGGCTACAGCATGCACGGTTACATCTGAGCTCCTACAGTGGGCTGAAAAGCAGCCCCCCAAAAAGAAGCATCCACATTCTGACCCCTGGAGCCTAGGATTAGGATCTTATCTGGAAAGAGGACCTTTGCAGACATTATTAAGAATTTTCAGATTGCAAGTAGCCTAGACAGTGTATAAGCCCACTGAGTGCCCTTATAAGAAAGAGAAGGGAAGGTGGAAGCAAAAATTGAAGACATGCAGCCACAGGGATTCTTGGAGCTTCCAGAAGAGGCAAAAGATTCCACCAGAGGGCCCTGAACCAGCACGGTCTCCAGGACTGTAGGAGAATAGGTTCTGTCTCTAAGCCATACATTTTGCAGCCACTTGTATGACAACCACAGGGAGGTAGCACACCCAGTTACTAGCTATGGTCCCCAGAAAAGTCACTCAACCATGCCAAAGTTTCTTCATTTGAAAAGGGACTAACTGGGGGGAAGAAAAGGAATCAGCTGGAAGGGTAGGGGGCCCAGGGAAGGGCTTTGGGGGAGGGAACAAATAAGAACACGGTATAATGACATGTATGAAGACACCATGATGAAGTCCAGTACTTTGTATTCTAACATAAGAAATTAATTTTTTGTTTTCTTCACCTGTAAAATACAAACAATAATGGTACCTGAGAGCAGTTTGTGAGTTATGAGAGATAACAGAGTCCCTAGCACAGTGCCAGTCTCATAATTATCACTCAGTAAATGTGAACACCTGTTCTTAGCATCAGAGAAACTGCCTTTGTTAGTCTGGGATGCATGTGGGATGGACAAGAACAGATAGACACCAGGTTTGTGCAGCTCATGCCCTACTGGGAACCTTGCATTAGGTGCAGACTAACCCTTCTGCATTCGTCTCTGGGGACGAAGACTCGCTGCCACCTCCATCACCCCATGAAGCCAAGAGGCAGGGGCAGGTAAAAAGGCCCATGGGTCCAGGCAGCACATGTAGGGAAGGGAGCTGCAGACATGCACATGCCAGTAGCCAACTAATGGCAGTGCTCCTGATGATCAGGATGTAGCAACCATCTTACCACCAGCAGCCTGGGGATCTGTGTCTCATTTCATTACAATCACAACCTTTGAAAAGTGATTATTGCTTCATTCCTGCAAACCCCATCCCATCGGACATCTGAGCTTGATGCAGCCCCAGGAGATTAAAGAAAAATTGTGAGACAAAAGAAGAGTGGAAACAGAGTGGCCAAACCCAGCAAGGGAGAGAGGATGGCAATGGTGGGTGCAGGCCGGAGTTTGGCCCAGTATCCTCTACAGATGGTGTTTCTCAAAAGGTAACACCATGCCAGTGATGGTGTGCAAAAAGGGTGCAAGAGGCAACTGCAGGTAGCACTCAGAATGTCTATTTGCATTTGCATTAAAAGAAGAGAGGGCCAAAGAGATGGTAAAGGTGCTTGCCACCAAGCTTGACCACCTGAGTTCAATCACCAAGACCAATATGGTGGAAGAAGAGAGAACCAACTCCCACAAGTCTCACATACATACACACACACACTCACACACACTTCACATAAATAAATAAATAAATTGTAAAATTGAAACCACAAAGGACAAGTCGAGCCCTCGAGTTGCAAAAGCAAGAGGCTTTTATTTTACACAGGTACCTGTGGGCACAGCTCCTGACAAAGGGAGAAGCGCGCCCCAGGTCTGGGGTTTGGGGTCTTTATAGGGCAGAAGCAGTTTACAGAAGCAGAAGCGTGGTTATTGGTTAGTTTAAACTATTACAAAATGCTATAGGGAGAGCGGGGGGGCTTA
>NW_008329640.1:2202681-2246543 GCF_000622305.1 Nannospalax galili
AAATAAATAAATAAATAAATAAATGTAATGTTTTTTTTATTTTAAAAAGAGGAAGAGGTCAAACCTGTAATTTCACAATATTTTCCTTAGAATAAAACCAAACAAAGGAAAAAAGCGTCAAAAGAATGAAAGATCACAGGAGTACCTGAATGGTTGGTCGTGTGGAGGTATGTGGCAATGACAATGAATTCCAGGCAGTGCATGTAGTATTTCACAGCAAGCTGGCTGGGGTCAGGGAAGAAGTACCCAGGGACTACAACTACATAGGTAAGGCATTATTTCTTAAACTAGCCAGGGAATACAAGGGTAATCACTGAATTATTTTTCTTAAATCCTTTTTAGGGCTTAAATGTTTTATGTATTTTAAAATACAAGGCCTACAAAGATATGACAAAATAGTGTGTGACTACTGGCCACAATCCATGGGCCACTAATGAGCCTAGACCAAGTAAGAGGGACCTGGCATTTTCTTGGTTGTCTAAGACCTACAGAGAGGCCACCATGGGGTAAGCTCAATCTCCAGGGGGAAGTTCCATTCCCACCAGCTTTCCCCATAGCAAAGAAGTACTCTCCACCCCAGTCTTACAGACTGTACCAAGGCCAAAGGACCCACTCCTATAGACTAATCCCATGATCTGAGAGGTTTCAGGATCAGAGTCCCTGCAGAGACTTACACAGATTTGTGATGTTCAGTAAGGCTTGGGAACACAGATGGCCAGAAAAGAGGCACCAGGCTCAATCTCAGGCTGCCTCCCCCATCCCAGGGGACTGACCCTTAGATGACCCTACCACAGCACATTACACTCAGCTCATGCTCCTGCAGAATTTATCACAAACTCCATGAAAGCCAATCACCAAGATAGCATGGATTCAATTTCCCTTCTACACAGAACCCTCTCAGGCAAACACCCCACAATGACAAAGGAAAACAGAAAAAGGAGGTCTGAGCGACATACGGCTTAAACCCACTGAAAAGTTTCCATGCCAGGTGGACAGACACTGCATGTAAAAAGGAATTCTGTGGCACAGCTGGCCACCACCCATGCTCCTAGAAGAGACCTCCAGCATATACCCACCCACCCCATCCTTCCCACACAGGGTTCCTGCACCCCCTGGTTGGGAGTCAGTAACTGTCAGAAGTCAAATGCAGTAATTTGGAACCACGGGGTAGAGTTATAATGAACACAAGTCCATTTTCAAGGCCTGCTTCCCTTCCCCCAGCACAGACTGGAAGCAACTTGAAGACAGACATCAAGTCTCCTTTCCCTCCATATCCTCTGAACCTCAAACAGTGCCTGGCAGAGAGCAGGCTTGATGCAAGCCAGCTACCAGAAGCATTAGATGAAAGAATGGTTTGGGCAGGACAGTGCCAAGTCTGAGAATATTCCAGAAGAGTCAGATACTGCTACAGCTCCCTCTTTGCAGACCAAGATCCTTAAAATGCTTTTTGAATGACTGTCCCTTCTCTAGGCTGGTGGGAGAATTATTCTCCAAACAAGCAGTTGCTCGACAGCTGAAGAGCCATCTCTCCTTCCTGAAGCAAAGAGCTGGCATCTACTCATTCCTTTGAGGATCTACTCACCCCTTTATTGGGAAATATAAATGTCAAATGTTTGTTGAATTAACTCCTTGGCTGATTGGCCAAATGGGGAAGGAACTTCCTGACAGGAAGCTCTGTGGCCCTCCTTCCTCTTCCCCTATCCCTCTACCAGCCCACTCCAGCAGCAGCCTGGCCCCAGATTCACATTCAGACCAGGGAGCCGAAGGCAGAGAGCAATTCTGGCAGCAGGCACTGTCAAGAGCTACTGAGTGGTATCTTGGCTTCCGCTTTCTACCCAGTGTGGTGCTTTCCTCAGGTTGGAAGCAGATAAACAAGGAGACAACAGAGTATAATACACAAAAACCACGAGGCTGGCCAAGGTCTAAATGTCAAAATCAAGTCTTGGGTGGTAGGGGAAGACAAAAAAGACCATCGCCTCCATGACCTTCTGGTCTCTCACCTATATGCTGGAGGCTAGAACTAGCTGATGTCGTCTCAAGTTCAATGGAGTAGTTACACACAAGTTCAACACCACCTCTTACCTACCTCACTATACTTCTCTGACCCCTATCCACTGATCCGAAATGGGGATTCCTTTGTCTCCAAATACTTTACCAGAGCCTATGGTTCTAAAAGTTAACAACACCTGACCCCTTCTTCTAAATGTAAATCTCAGCAATGCCAAATTCAGTGTCTCATTCTCCAACCTGAAGCAGCCTATGCCCAACCTTGGTCAGGTGTAAAGGTTTTCAGAATCTGGTGGTCATAAAATGTTCTTATAGAAAACTTGATCTGCCTTCCATCTCACATAAGTACTACTGGAGAACCCCTCTCCTGAGTGTGTGGAAGGAGCCCCAAGAGAGGCATAGTGCTAACCTCTCTCCTCCCTACTCCTTGAGGAAGAAGGAATCACTGATTAGCTTGGTGAGTGTAAGGAAAGAAACAGCACGCCCAGCTCACCCTTCCTCTCTCCTACCCTTTTGTGATCTGCTTAACTGCCCTAAGTGGCAGGCCCCATGACAGGCTTGTCCATCTACAAGCTGGGTAAGGAAGTCTATCAAATCTGGGAGTGAAGTTCACCAATCCTACTGGCTCCAGACCCAAACCCCATAAATGCTATAACCCAGCATTTATCAGTAATAAGGCTGACACTCTGATCTCTACCCTAAAACACCCTGTGTCTCCTTGGTTCTGCTTCTCAGGCAAGAAGGGAAAGTGTTATCCATTTCTCCAAGTCCAAATATTATACTGATTAAGAGACCACACACCTCTACCACAGGGCCCAGTGGCCTGCTCAGTTACAAGAATGTAAAGTTGGCTGAAAGGCTTTGTAGGTACAGTGCAATCAAGATCAAGGTCTCCTCCTGCATTATGACTCTGGTCAGATACTGACAGTAACACAAAAGTAACAGAAACACTCGAGTGATGCTGAACTAATCTCTGTCTCTTACAGTCCCCCAAATCTTACCCATCAGCCTCAGCCAAAATTACTTTGTCCCCAAGAATATATATTTCAATCATAACTGATACCTTTCCACACTCAGCTTCAGCAGCTGCCTTAATATATTCAACCTCACCTACTTGAGGCCACTCTCCACTCCTGTATGCCTCAGGGACCTTATCTGTCCTAGGACATCTAGAGTTAGACAAAGAAGTAAATAATTATAGATAGAATCGACAGGTTTCTTACTAACACAGAGAGAAGGTACATAGAAGGAAAGGGCAAGAGCTAAACCAGAGTCTGTGGTGTTGGGCTGAAGTTGGAGATGTAGGCATGAACTTGCGTTTGTGTTGTTTTTATTTTAATACACTCACACATATCCATGTGGTATGTTAGTATATATCCATGTATTCCCTCACTATCTTCTGGAACACCCTACAGGAAATGGCAGCCCAGTTACAGCAAGCATTCCTAGCACATGTGTCTCAGCTTCTAATTCCTAGTCTCCAATAAAAGGAACCAGGCCTCCCTGGAGAATGGACTGGGCAAGGAAAATACAAGATGAGTCTGGAGCATCTTGTGATGCCAGAAAGAAAAATTATGTTCCAAACATGGCAGGGGCACAGCAAAAGGATGCAGGGCCAACCTGACAGAGCACTCAATGCCAAAGTGAGAGCCATTTCAGCAAAAAAATAATGATAATTTTAGATATAAACGAGAAGGGACCTTGGACTATACCTCAGACATAGATATAGTTCATAGAAAATGACAAATGTCTGTGGTTCCTACTGCTGAAAATAACTGAGGAAGAAAGGGGAATTGTTTCTTACAGAGAATTCCACTGAATAAATGTAGAATGAGATGAGGAAAGCTGGAAATTATCAATTTCTCCATTAAAAAAAATAAGGATCAGTCTGGGGAGATGGCTCAGTCAGTAAAGTGTCTACTGTGCAAGCATGAGGATCTAAGTCTAGATCTCCAGAACCTACCTAAAGAGCTGTAACCCCAGTTCTGCAGAGAAGAGATAAGCAAATCTCTGAAGCTCACTTGCCAGCCAGCCCAGCTGAATCAATGAGCTTCAGGTTCAATGAGAGACCTTGTCTCAAAAAAAAAAAGTGGTAGGCTGGAGAGATGGCTCAGCAGTTAAGAGCACTGGCTGCTCTTGCAGAGAACCAGGGTTCAATTCCCAGCACTGTCTGTAACTCCAGTTCCAGGGGATCCAATGCCCTCTTCTGACCTCTGCAGGCATTGCACAACACAGATGCACTATGTGCAGGCAATATACTCATACACATAAAATAAAAATAATAAAATATTTTTTAAAGCCAAAGGTGGACTGTAATCAAGGAAAGGCATCAACCATCAACCTCTGGCCTCTCCACACACGTGTATCCACATGCACATATGCGCATATCCATATTAACAAGGACATATACCACACACATAAATACACACATACCACCACCACCACCACTACCACCACCACCACCACCACATGCACACACAAAAAATAAAAATAAGTATCAAAACAGCCTTGTGTTTCAAGATCTCATCTCCAAAGAAAATAACCCACATGCTTAGTAAGCTGAGTTTCTCCTCTCCATCCTTGCAATCAGCTAAGGACAAGGTCATTGCAGAGCTGCTTGCCATGAATTAAGACCAGGGGAAATGGCTCCAGGTTCAGAATGGTTCCCTTTCAACCCTGCACCATCCAAATCTCTCCTTGTAATCATCTCAGGCCCTGGATTTCTGAATCTTATTACTTCCCTTGAGTTACTGGTCCTTCTGTGACCTATCAAAATGCCAATCACATTTTAAGCCCTAGCATCTTTCTCCAAGAGTTCCCAGTATTATCAGGACTCATTGGTCACTATTAACAATAAACACAATCCACCTTAAGCAAAAAATGATTTCCTACAAGACATAACTGAAAGGCCCAGTGGAAGGCTAGCTTCAGGCTTAACTAGATCTAAGGACTCAAATGACCCATCTCTTTACAGTACCAGCTCCACCACAGTGACAAGATGGCTGCCAGCAGAGATAAGCCAACAGCCTACACTCTCAGCTAACTTAGCAGAAAGAGAAATGTCTTTGACCTAATGCTCACTGCCCAGCACTGGCCCTCAGGACCATTGCTGAATCAATTTCTATGGCCAGTAGAAAGGACTCCCCTAACAGCCTGGCGAACACAAGTGGAGTAAGCCCTGTTCAAAACTCATACAATATACATAAAATATGATAGATCTCCAAAGAAAAGTCTACATGTTGTCCCCTATGACAAGAATGATTCCTGAGTTACAAAATTAACAAACACCCACTATAGCCCAGTCCTTCATTCAGAATCACTTCCATCCTATCACTGCCAGCCTTTTGCCTAGATTATCTACACTAGCAGTGGCTTCCTTCTGAATGATGGACAGGCCCAGTCACACAAATCTCAGTTTACAAGTATCCCAGGAACCAGAAATCCAGTTCCCCAGAGTCCATCCCATACCCTGCTGCTTATCAAAGTGCCATGTGCCCCTAGAACTCACTTCTTCCATGAAGCCAGCCTTCCTATGCCAACCTTGAGAGTGCTCTGCGAAGTCACAGCCTGCTCCACTAGTGTCTGACATACTCTAAAACATAGAGATGCTGGCTTGACAGGTGAGATAATTATCCTTGCTCATTCACTTATCAGCCACAATGAAAGAACAGTCCTACAGTATTTGCTCATGCTCATTTGTACCTGCTGGATCTCCCTTCCCAGGTGCAATTCCCAGGGACCAGCCTATACCTGTTATGTGGTATATCGAGCCACCATACACTGCCCTCTCATCAAATGCCTGGTTGTACTTTCAAATGTCTGTCTATAAACTAAAGACAGGATCACCAGATCCCCAAAGCTTTTGGTGTCTGAAGGAGCTGTGGTATGTCTTTCAGATGACTTATACGCTGGAAGCCAACTCTCTTCACAGCCCACTTGCCCCTCAGATTCCCCAAGGCAGACCTTACCCTGAGACCAGCCTGGACCTCTCTGAAGAATATCACTCTGGAGGATTCCAATGCCCACAGCACAGATAAGATAGAGGAAGAAGATGGGGAAAAGCAGAAGGCACTACAGCTCCGAGAAGGGGCTTTGAGGTCCTACAATGAGCCTAACCTGTCATTCATCCATTTGTTCAAGCCTTTATTCAGAACAACTATGTCCTGGGTACTTGTATAGGTGCTGCAGACCTGGAAACTCACAGCATATACCAGGTCTCTGTCCTCGTAAAGTACACCTTCTAGGAAACTGCTGGCATACTTACACATCTGCTTCATCTTGCGCTGACTTCAGTGGTATCTACACAACCCTCAATAAGTGGAATAACCATCTCTAGTTTACAGACAAAGAAAACAGCTGGTCCACAGGGCTAGATGACCTTCACAAAGCCCAGGCACAAACTCTGGTCTTCTGAATGCAAACTTTCTTTCTCTTTCTGTGGCCTTTCCGAAGGCCAAGGAACAGCCTGGCACTGAAATGGACATTAAATTCACTCCATCCAAGGCAGTACTGCCGAAGACAGAAAATGCAAAAAGAGAACCCCAACCCCTGATGTAAAGGAGACAACAGTCTAAGAGAAAGGCTGGAACTATCATCTGTGGCAGGAATAAAGACAGAGTGATTGAATTAAAGGAAGATAGCTCCGGAAAGATACACAAGAAATGATGACTGCCTCCAGGCAGGAAAATTGGGTACCTGAGGAACAAGGGTCATTTTGTCTGTTTCAAATATTATATATCTCGAATTGTGTATATTTGAATGTGTTTCCCATTAAATAACACTTTGAAGATGCAATCAGCCAAATCCTGAATGTGGAAATTCTACAGGATAAATGATCTGGTTCTTCAACAAGGAAATAGCTAAATAAAAAAATAAAATAAGATACAAGAAGAAAGAAGAAATGTTACCTATTTTAAAAGACTTAGGAAATGTCAACAAAATGTAATATATGTACCATGTTTGGATGTACATTGGAACAAACACTATAAAAATACATTCTGGGAGCTGGGGAGATGGCTCAGCAGGCAAGAGTGCTTGCTGTACAAGAATGAGGATCTGAGTTCAAATCCCCAGAATCCATGTAAAAATCCAGGTATGGTATGGACCCCTGTAATCTCAGCACTGTGAACAGGGAACACACGGGAGGATCACTAGGGCTTGCTGGCTGCCAGCCTAGCTCCAGGGTCAGTGAGAGACCCTGTCTGAAGGAAATAAAGTGGAGAGTGACAGAGCAGGATACACAACATCCTCACACACACAACTCACACATACTTACAAATAAATATTTTTCAAAGACGTGGGGAAAATTTGAACATGATTTAGCAGCTAGAAGTTATTAAGGAATTATTCGTATTGTTAAGTATGACTGCAATATTATGGCTTTGCTTTTCAAAGGTCTTTCTTCTACTAGAGACACATACTAAAGAATGTATGCATAAAACAATATGGCACCTAAGGCTGGAATTTAAAGACTTCAGAAAGAGTAAATAAAATAGGGAGCAGACAGCAAATAAGACACTGATCACGTTTCTGCCTGGATTAGCCTCAACTCCGCTCTCTACCTTTATAGATAGTTGAAATTTCCATAATGAAAAGTTTAAATTTAAAATTTTAATTATCCCATATGCAAAGGATCTCTGAAAGGTCAGCAGCACAGAGGGGAGGTGTCCAAGCTGAGCCCTGAAGCATAACTAGGAATTTTCTAAGGACAGTCCAGGCTGTGGAGACCATAGCCGGTCTATCCCCAACCTCTCTATGCTTGATCGCAGGCTCAACATCTGATACATCCTACCAAACACTGTCTTGCTGGATCCCTCAACTCTCTGGGATCTCCAGTCATAGCATCTACATCAACTGCTATGTTCTGACTGAGGAGAGAATGTGTGGAGTCCACAGCTCCACTTCTACAGGAAGCCCCGAGTGGCTTTCAAAGGACAAGAAAGCAATTAACTTCTTTCAGTTGGATTTTACCTAACAATGCAGCTTAGAAGTTATGAGAAGCAAGGGCCCACAACCCCCCAGCCCCACAAGGCAGCCCACAGTGGCCTCCCCAGCGGAACCTCATAATGGCCTCAGTACAAAGAACCCAGCTTGATGTGGGATGGCAGACCCACTCAGATACTAAGACACCAGCACAGGAATGAGGAGTCCTCCACTTCCTCTTTCTAAACCCCTATGGCCAGTGGCTACTATATCAATACCAATGCTGTGCTCAGCCCACCTCCAGCTCTCCACAGGAAGTAGATTGGCTGTGCTGCCACTTCAAACTTAGCCCATCCTGGTCCAACTCAAGTGGGTCCCATGGGTCCCTTACCTGGGATCGAAGCTGCAAATACTCCTTTGAGCCATATGGGACTCTTCTCAGGGAGGTGAGGTAGTCATAACTGATGACAGCTGTCTGTGAACCAAGGGAGGGGGAAATTTAGCACCGGGAACATCAAATATCATACTTCTTCCCAAGTCCTACAGCAGTAGGCTCTGACAGGAGCTTCTGGGTCTACAGGAAGGGTTGGTCCCACCCCTTGGATGCTCAGTCCCCAGACTTTAGCCTGAATACTCCTTCCTGGTCATCAGGACTCAACACAGAGCGGCCCAGTGTCAAGTTGCCCCTGTACACCAGAAACTCTCTGTAACTGATAATAACTAACCACCATCCAAACTTGTTTGTTTGCTCCTTGTGTGCAAACTGTCTGAATTTAAGTTCAGACACAACGGGTAGGCCTCCCCACTCATCACTTTTCCCTAGTACCTATTACACTGCCAGGCATACCAGTAGACAGTAAATATTGACTAAATGAATGCTGTTAATCCATCTCTCCCTACCACAAATAAGCACTGCTTTATATTTATGCTTATTCTAACAAACTAAGTTTCGATTCTAGATTCTCTGGCCAAAACCCTTAATGAGTTCCCTTATCCATGGTCAGTCAGAAAATCACAGACTTTCAATATGTCTTCAGCATAGAGGAGGAATATCTAGCTCAAACCATCCTTTTAGGACTGAGCAACTAAAGTTCCAAGAGTTATATTCAATAGTGTTCATTTGTCTGCACTCCCCAAAGTGCAATTCCACTCCATATGCACTGACTGAGCACCAGCAACCAGCACTTACTCACTGAGTGGTATACCAGGATGGTCAGGACCAGAACCCTTCAAAGAATGTAAAGCTTACTGTTAGGCCTGCCTGCCTTTCTGGGTCCTTTTCCTTTTCTTTCTTCCATCTTTTTATCTTGGATGTGGGCCAGAGCCTCAGTATATTTTCTCTGTCTGATACTTTGGACGTTTCACTTTTTCTCTAATGCTCCCCTCCTACCATGTGGCTGACCTCCATGATGTCTTAACCCAAAGGCCATGGATTTTTTTCTTTCCTCTTCTCTAACTCCCTCCTCTGGACAGATGCTGAGATTACAGTGTGTCTGCCCTGGGGTTTTTCTTTTAAACCCTAATAAAATTGCTCTGAGCTTCAAAAAAAAGGGGGGGGGAGAGAGAGAGAGAGAGAGAGAGAGGAGGGAGAGAGAGGAGGGAGAGAGAGGAGGGAGAGAGAGGAGGGAGAGAGAGGGGAGGGAGAGAGAGAGAGAAAGAGAGAGAGAGGGAGGAGGGAGGGAGGGGGGAGAGGGAGGAGCAAGAGAGCACAATGCACCACTTAGTGGCTGGTTTGGAAAGCAGCAGCTGACACTTTCCTTTGGGCTACTCAAGTCCCTAAGGTGCCACTGAAATACTGCTCCCAAGAGATACTCATCCCAACTCCCAGGCCCCAAGGCACACTGATATGTCTAATCATAGCAGCAGTCCTGACATGTACCCGGCTTCAGGCTGCTTTTGAATCCATTCGTGTGTACACCCCATGATCAGAGACTCCCTCAAAGCTGAATCTAAGTGAAACAGTCTTTTCATACCCTTCAAAACATAAAAGAAGACAGTCAGGCATGGTGGCACACACCTTTTATCCCAGCACTCAGGAGGCAGAGGCCAGCAGATCTCTTGTGTGTTTGAGGCCAGCCTGGTCTACATAGCGAGTTCCAGACCAGCTGGGGCTACAGGGAGACCCTGTCTCAAAAAGACCAAAAAATTAAATAAAATAATAAAATAAAATAAAAAATAAAGTAAAATAACATTAAAATAAAATAAAATAAAACACTGGGCCCCCAAAGGCAGTTGGTAAACACTTGGAGATGGTTTCATACTTCATAGCCTGTTAATCCAAAGCCTGTTTGCCTATTTGAGTTCATAACTCAGTTTACCCTCTGGGACAGGCACCATGTCAGTGGCCTCTCTCTGAGCCAGGCTCAGGAGAACACTTTATAACACCAAGTCCTAAGAAAATAAAGGAAGAGAGCTACATCCTGATGCAGAGCCACATCAAGGAGAGAAACTGAGCAACTGTGATCTTGCTCACTAGGCAGCAGGTAAAAGAGAAAGTTTGGGGCACACAGCCATCTCCCTAGTAGAGAGACTGTATGGCAGTGTCTGGGGAGTCACTGTCAGCAGAGCTAAGAAGACATGATCACACCAGGATGATATTGCTATTGAACTGCTGGAGAAAACCTCTAAAGTCAAATATTCAAGTCAGATTCTCTGTTAGGGGATGGAAGTGGATTCTCAAAGTTCTCCAGGTCCCAGACACATATGAGTTGCGCATTCAGAACTACTCAAATTAGCTCACCGGAACAAGATCATTTGCTGGCAGAATTTTTTTCTTTTTAAAGAGGAAAGATTTCTTCATTTCAGGGGTGGGGGGTGTTTTCTGAGACACAGTTTCCCTGTAGCCACAGCTGGCCTGGAACTCACTATGAAGACCAGGTAGCCTTGATCTCATAGAGATCTGCCCACCTGTCTCCCAAGTATGGGAATTAAAGGTGTGTACCACCATGCCCAGCTAAAAGACTGCTTTTGATTCATGGTATTTGGTATCCAAATGCTTGGACCATGGTCACTTGGTCACATAATCTTGGGCAGAACATCATGGTGGGGGCATGTTGTAGGGGACACCTCTCAAGTTCACCTCATGGCTGACAGGACATGGAAAGACTGCAGGCAGAACTGAATCTGCAAAGACTTCTTTCTACAGAGTCTCTGCGCAGCATTTCCTGAGGAACACTTCCTCTCAGTCATCAGTACAGCAAAACACAAAGCCTCAATGTGAGGGCCTCAGAGCAGAGACCTGGTGCAACCTCACTCAAATGCAGGGGTTGCATACACAGGAGTGAAGGCACGTGAGGATGCAGTCATGACTAAAGCTCTGTAGACAGACATAGAGCTCTGGAACACTTGCATCTCCAACTCCATATACATCAGTATACCGACCTGCTACACCACCTACAGAACACCTTCAACTTATACTGTTCTTCCTCTGTTACCACAAATGAGAAAAACCTACCGTAGCAACTGCTCTGCCCACCCTGACAGGGCCAAAGTCATTAGGGTCCAAGTAGCCGTTACTGTAGAGGTAGATACCAGAGGAAGCAAGAGCCACACTAGTCCAGGAGGCAAGCTTGAGAGCTTTTCCCGCCATGTCCCCAGATCCTACACAAGAAAGGAAAGTCAAAGATTAGCAGTTATAAGTTTCATAGTGAGTCAATCTAGAATTCACATCCCAGCTCTGCCACTTAAAGACTGTATGACCTTGTATCCTTTTCTTAATCTCATGGTGCCTCAGTTTCTTCATTTATTAAAAAAAAAACAATAGTGCATACCTCAAAGTTATTAAGATGAAGTGGAATCGTTACATAAAATGCTTAACGTAGCACTTAGCACAAATCAATTCTCAAAGTCCTTCTTTCAACAGTGCCAGGTTCTAGATACAGTGGAGAAGGTGAACAAACCACAAGCCTTGCCCATGTGGCACTTACACTTTAGGGTGGGATGGCAGAAAAGCAAAAGGCAAAAGTATGTATAATATACTATCAGAGCTGCTAGGAAGTACTAGGAAGCCAAGTAACAAGGGCTGAAGGATCCGGATGAAGGGTGCATTTTTAGGTAGGAAAAACGGGAAGGGCATGCTAACCACTGCCACTTGTAACTAGTACCATCCCAGCACACAGCCACAGGCATCATCAGCCTTGATGCACAGGTCAGAAACAGGCCCCTGCGAAAATGCTCGCTGGGCAGAGACAGCCAGTAGTCCCTCCATATCTGGCTGATATTCAAAATAGTGACTTCAGTTAGACAGTCTCTTGTCTAGACTATGCTGCTTGACAGTAAACACCATGATTGATGGGTCACATACAGTCCTGTGGCTACTACTAGGTACCAATCGCATACTGTTGGCTAGTGAGACCTTTCTCTCCTTACTTGCACCTGCTCAGTCCACCAGGTAGCTGGCTATACAGTTTTTCTTTGGGGTCACTGTACTCAATGTACTACCTCCACAACAATCCCCAAGTCGTCTATATCCAACTAAAGCCCTTGACCCAGCCACAGGCGCCAAAGGACAGGCCCCACACAGAGAGGTGCATCACCAAGCCTCCTGCCAGTGCAAAGCCTACAGAGATGCGGCAGCAAGATGCAGCTCGTCAGCCTATGTGTTTCTGCTCTGGCCTGAGTCTGTGGCTATCATCACCCTGTTCTGTACCTTGGTTTCCTCTCTGTGTACCTTGGTTTCCTCTCTATGTAGAAGCTACAAACAGCCTTATTTTCATTTTCTCTATAGTCTGACTCAGGATTCATAACACAGACAGAGGCTTTTCTTTATTCACAAAGTACATCTTTTTATGTTCTTTTACTTTCAGTTTATATTTTATGGGGTTTTTTGTTTTTGGTTTGTTTTTTTGTTTTTGTTTTTGTTTTTGTTTTGCTTTTAGAGACAGGGTCTCCCTGTAGCCCCAGCTGTCCTGGAACTCGCTAGGTGGACCAAGCTGGCCTTGAACTCACAGAGATCTGTCTGCCTCTGCCTCCCAAACGCTGAGATTAAAGGCGTGCACCACCATGCCTGGCCTCAACTTACATTTTATACCATTTCTTTAAACAGCATATAGTTGACTTTTGAGGCTTACATTTAATACAGCTTGCATATCTGTATTGGAATTTACCACCTTCTTCCATGCTTCCTATGTTTCCTACCTGTTCAGCAGCTTTTTTTTTTCAAGATTTATTTTATTTACATGTATGCGTGTGTGTCTGTGTGTATGTGCATATGTGTGCAGGTGTCCACAGAAGCCAGGAGAGGGCATCAAAGCTCCTGGAGCTGGAGTTGCAGGTGGTTGCGGGCCTCCAGACATGAGTGCTGGGAACTGAACTTTAGTCCTCTGTAAGAGCAACAAGCACTCTTTACCGCTGAGCCATGTCTCTAGGCCCTTTTCTCCTTCCTTGATTCTTTGCAGACTCAGTGCTTTTTAGAATCCCATTATCTTTCCCTCTGCAGCCTTGTTTTCCTAGCCCAGCATTTGTAAAGTATAGTCAGAGAACACCTGAACAAGCACCAGCCTGCACACCATTTCAAAAACGCAGGTTCCCAGCTCTTACCCTATGGCCCACTGACGCTGCCTCGAGGGTAAGATTTGGGAATCTGTATATGAGTAAGAGAGCAAGTGATTTTAGATGAACAGGAGTTTGAGAACACTCTTCCTTCTTTTCAAGACAGACAGGCCTCATGTATTCAAATTCATCAGTAAAACCAAAAGCAGGGCTCCCCTTCCTCAACCCAAGTGGCTGTATTCATGACATAAGGGTGACTGCAAACAATTTATTTTTATTTTATGTGTATGAGTTTTCACCTGTATGTATAGGTATATCCATGTCCTGCAATGCCCACAGAGGCCAGAAGAAGATGTCAAATCCCCTGGAACTGGAGTTATGAATGGTTGTTAACTGCCATGTGGGTCCTGGGAACCAAATCCAGGTTCCCTGCAAGAGCAGCAAGAGTTCTTAACCACCTCTGAGTCATCTCTGCAGTCCCTCAGTCAACACTCTAATAACCCTGTTGGACAGTAAAGTGTCAAGTTGGGTTGAGTCTAGAATCCAGCAGGTCTGGGTTTAAGCTGGCACAGCCTCTTTCAAAGCAGGAGGACCAGAGGCAAACTGCCTCATCTCTGAGCCTCATGACCTCCAGAAATGGGATAACAGCAGTAGCATCTACGTGATGGGGTGGGGAGGAATGAAATAAACCACATTAAAAATAATGTTTAGCAAGGTGCCACCCTCACAGGAAGAACTCAAGGGTAGCTGCTATCCCCTCCATCACTGTTCTTTCTTTTCATCACCTCCTTACCAACACCAGACTTTGGCAAAAATCCCCTTCCCAGCAGCTACATGCCCACTCTAACCTTCCAACACACCCACCTAACCCCACCCTTCACCTTGTTGTGCACAGCCTTGCCCTGAAGTATGCTCTGTTAAAAGGTGATATGCTTGACTCACCCTCCACTTTGTTTCTGCTGAGATACAGGTTCCTTGTCAGACCCAGATGTGGGCCTTAAATTAGGCTGAGTGACCTGAGCTCCTTACACATTGTATTCACTATTGTACACATTGCTGTGTCAGCTTAAACTCAGGCCTACATGATTCTAGACTCAACCTGATACTCTGCTGTCTTGACAAAAAGCAACTTACAGAAGCAATGGTTTATTCTGGCTCTCAACTTGAGGGTACAGTCCATCATGGTGGAGAAGTCACGGCAGCAGGAGCCTGAGGCAGCTGGCTACACTGCATCCATAGTCAGAGAGTGATGAATGCTGCTGCTCAGCATTCTCATTTTTTAAATTTTTTTTATTATTTTTATTTCATGTGTACTGTCTGCATGTATGTGAGTGCACCGTGTCATGCAATGCCTTGGAGGTCAAAAGAGAACACTGTATTCCCTTGGAACTGGAGTTAAGGACAGATCATAGCAGCCATGTGGGTGCCGGGAATCAAACCTGGGTCCTCTGCAAGAGTAGTCAGTGCTCTCAATCGCTGAGCCATCTCTCCAGTCCCCTTTTTCATTTTTAATCAGTCTGGGACCCCAGCCCATGGAATGGTGCAGCCCATATTTAAGGTGGGTCTTCCCACGATTAATCTCTAGAAACTCCCTCACAGTCATGCCCAGAGGTTTGTTTTCATGGTGACTATAAATCCCATCAAGTTGACAAGCAAGATTAGCCATTACATGCACACACAGCCTCCTAGATTTGAGGAGTCACAGGAGGTGTAATTCAGGGGCCTTCCTGTGGAGCACTCAGGAAGCCCATGCTGAGAAGGCAGAATGAGATGAATGGTGGCTGAGGACCCAGCCTCTGGGGCTGGGTAAAAGTCTAGCTCATCACCTATATGACCACAAGTAAGTCACAACCCCCATGTAATCAGTTACACAAAGAGAGCCCTGAAGAGAAGTGAACTTACAGGATCATCACAAGAATAAGGTGTGATGGTTTGAATGAAAATGTCCCCCATAGGCTCCAAGTGTTTGGACATTTTGTCCCCACATAATGGTGCTGTTTTGGGAGGCTTTTAGAAGGTGTGACTATCCTGGAGGAAGCACATCACTGGGGGTGGGCTTAGAGAGTTCTTAAGCCTTGCCAGATCTCCAGTTACTGTCTTGCTTCCTGTGCCTGCATGATGATGAGAGCTTAGCTGCTGCTGCTCCTGCTCCAGCCACCTCCAGCCACCACGCCTCCCTGCCATGACAGACTTTAAGTCCCCTGGAACCATAAGTGCAAATAAACTCTTCCTTCTATAAATTGCTTGGGTCAGTGTTTCTATCACAGCAACAGAAAAGTGACTAATACAGTAATTGGTACCAGAGAGTGGGCTGTTGGCTGTGAAGAACCTGACCATGTGGGGTTTTGAAGAAATGTGGAAGACTTTGGAAGTTTGGGCTAGAAAAGTGGTTGACTGCTGTAAGCTGAGCTTAAATTAACAGGTCATTCTAGTGGGGGCCTGGAAGAAAGCAGTGCTGAGAACAATGTAGTTCCAGAGGGAAATAAGGACTTAGGCTGAACTTGGGACATTCTGGCAAAGAGTCTGGCTGGAGTCTGCCCTCAACCAAAAAGCTTGCCTGAGGCTAAGTTGAAAAGCAATGGACTAATTTCTCTGGCAGAAGAAATTTCAAGGCAGCCTAATGTAGAAATGGTGGTGTGGCTATTAATGGTGAATATTATGCAGATCTACAGAGAAAGTGAGCAAATGGGGCAGAAAAAAAGTTTGGATTGAAAAAGAGCACTAGGAAGATAAATGTTGGAGCCCTGGCATGTGATGGAGAGGATCCCATTGATAAGGAGATTAAAGTGATTAAGGAGATTAAAGTGATAAGGAGGGGCCTAGAGATTCAAACTTAAACAATGGAGAGAGTGCCTCCGGGGCAAGACTACACCCAGTTAAGCCTCCAACTTGTGAAAGGAAAATGCTGCAGGGACCACTGAAGAGAAAAGCTTCTAAAATGGATAAAACTTACAATCAAACTTGGCATTGTTCACCTGGTGCTGGCTTTAGAGGCATGAAAGATGCAAGCGTGAAAGGATCATCAGTTCTTCCTCTGAGGTTTCAGAGAGCTGCTGAGGCCAAGCAGCATGCAGCAGGGGTTCTTCTCCCTAGAGAAGGCCCTGATAGACCACTGAATGAAGCTGTGAAGGTGAAGCCTGGTTGAGCAATGGCTCATGACCATATAAAATGCAAAATGACGTTTGTGATGCCAGAGCTGTGAGGCATCTGCCAAGAAGACCTGAACACAGGGAGTACCAGCACAAGAGAGAGAGGTGTGTTGCACGCAGCAAAGGTAGAAAGACTGAGCCATCTAAGCCCTTTGGAAGCCCCAGAAGTTGGATGTGGAGCTCCTGGATTTGGTGTTTGCCCTGCTGGTTTTTGGTCTTGTTTTGGTCCGGTATTTCCTTACTATGCCTCCATTCCTCCCTTTTGGAATGGTAATGTGTATTCGGTTCCACTGTATGTTGGGAGTATGTAATTTGTCTTTTGATTTTATAGAGGCTTACAGTTAAGATATTTACCTGAGTCTCAGAAGAGACTGTGGACTTTTGAATAGTATTGAGACTGATAATGACTATGGGGACTTTTAAGGTTGGACTAAATGCATTTTACATTTTATATGGTCATGAGCCTATGGGGGCCAGGGGGTGGAATGTGATGGTTTGAATGAAAATGTCCCCCATAGGCTCCAAGTGTTTGGACACAAGGGATGCACTTTAACCTGATGTGTCAATCAAACAGAAAATGAGATCTTCTTTCCTTGTTATTTCAACTTCATGTCTTCATCTCTGAAAAGTGAAAGAAGGCTGGTGGACTTGCCTAGGTTTGATCCCCAGCACCTAAGAGAGGAAAACGTTAAAGAACTTAAATGGAGGAATCCTTGGTCCCTTAGGAACCAGGGCTTGGCACAACCTTGAATGATGACTAAGTGGGGAGATAGGCCCACATGAACTGCTCAAGCATTCTCATTCCAAACTAACTTTCCCTCAGCCACCCAGCCTTCCCTTTGCTGCTCATGCCATTACCCTCAAGTGTACTTATATCTTCCCCCCCCCATATGTAGCCCAGACTGGCTAAGAACTCATAATCCTCCTGCCTCAGCCTCCCAAGTACTGAACTGCTAGGATTACAAGTGTCCCTATAACACACATTCAGCCTTCATTCCTACCTCTTTCATCTACCAAAATGTCTAGATTCCCTACCAAGGTAGTCAAGTCCACTGCACCTGCAATCTCCCAAAATCTCCCTCCACACTCAATCCCTCATCATCCCTCCATGAAGCCACAAAGGAGCCAATCACTCAGAAACCATCATTCTTCCCTCTCTTGTCTAATTAAGCTCTGCTTTTATCTCTAACGATCTAGTCCTCCATCTGCCTCCTCCACAAGATGCAAAGGGCAGAATTTGTTAATAAACGGATGAATAACCAAAGTCTATTGAATGCCTATAATTTTATGTTGCCTCAGCACCCACTTGGAATATAGATTTAATTTTCTCATGCCAGAAGCAGGGCTTGGTCACCCCAGAGATTCCAGTTCTCACCTCCTCCTAGTTCATAGTATAGCTGACCCTGATAGCTGTCTCACACAAACACCTTGTGGTTGTGTGGAACTGCCTGTGCAACAACAGTCTACATGACTAGCCCCACTGACCCCCATGCCTGGCATAAGCGACCATCCCCAGGTTACAGCATGATCTCCTCGCTCTAAAACCACCAATTAGAACTCCCGAAGGGAAACCTGCTGGCCTAAGTCCTATGAGGCTTTGACCCACAGATATCTGCTTGCTTTCTCTCTCACTCTCACTCTCTCTCTTTCACTCACACACACACACACACACACACACACACACACACACACCCCACCTGCTACTGGATGAGCTTCATGATGTCTTTAGACCTCCCAAGTCCCTCCCCCTTCCTGGCACCCCTCCTCTCTTCTTTCATGAATCCGAATGTAGTAAAAGGTTTCTGTCACTTCTTATATTTGGCTGAGCTGCCTCCTCCGTGTCACACTGACCAACACTCCCAAACTAAACTACTTTCCTGGTCAGAGAGTTCCTAGAGAATAGGCATCTTGGAAGAAATACAGGGAACACAGGTCAGACAACAGTGTCTCACATGGGATATTTGGGTATCAGGCCTCTGCCAGGATAAGGAAGTAATTCATGAAAGGCACATCCATCACCAACTCTCTTGGACAGCCATCAGGTCAAGAGGAGAGTTTATGGCCACCACTACAGAGAATTTCAGTATGAAATGTCCCTCCACAGGTTCATGTGTTTAACATCTGGACCTTAGCTGCTGGAGCTATTTGGGCAGGCTCTAGAAATATAAGAAGGTGGGGCCTAATTAGAAAAAGTAAGTCACTGGAGACTTTGAAGTTTATACTGGTCCCTGATCATTTCCTCACTCTCTGCTTCCTGTCCACCAAGAGGTAAGTAGCCTTTGTCACGTGAACATTTTTGTTTATATTAAACATCATAGCAATGAGAAAAAGAACAGAAAGCCCATGAGACCAAATTAGAAATAAACAGTAAGTCAGCTAATGAAGTGAATCTTCCCCCTAGTTGATTTTTTTTTTTAAGACAGGGTCTAACTATGTAACCCTGAACTCAGAGAGACCTGCCTGCCTCTGCCTCTCAAGTCCTGGGATTAAAGGTGTGGCCCACCACACCCAGCTTCTCCCAGTAGATTCTTAACAAGGAAACTTAGGTCTAACTACGCACTCCTGGGCTCTACATGCTCTAAGGTTCTCAACTCACTTATGAAAAACCAAGACCTTAGAGGATATGCCTTCAGCTTTCCCAGAGGGTCCCAGGCCCTTCTGCCCTGCCCTCTGCTCACTCTATTGCAACTTGGGAGTTTCCCAACATGCCAGGCACTGCACCCCAGAGCTTCTGCACTTGCTGTTCCCAGCTTCCTTCAGGCTGTAACATGCCAGACTTTAGCCTGGTATACAGTAGGTGCTCCAAAAGCTTTACTAACCAAATTAGTCAATGAATGGATCAGCTATACCCCAAGAGGCCTATGCAGAGCCAGTAACAACACAGGTCTCCAGATGAATATGCCCTGACCTCCAACTCCATAGCTATTCTCTATCACTCCCAGCAACACCCCCAGCCCTTGCTCTTCTTCACCCCACACTCTCATTGTAACATTCTCCACAGCAGCCCCTAATACACTGAGGTCTCCCCATCCTTGACTACCTGTGGGAAGGAGCAGCAAGGCACCCCATTTTCAAGCAAATGTCCTCAATGATAAAAGTGGTGGAAATTGAAATACATAAAATAGATGATATAAGAACCAAACTGTGTCTAAATAGATTGAAGTTGCAGTTTTCCATAAGGCGTCAGTGAGTCTTTAACATGCAAATGAGCTGTTTCCCTGAGGGTATTTTCAAAGGCCTGTCAGGTGTGAAATATGTCTGTTGATGAAAAACACCTTTCCTTATTAAACCCTCTGCTAATGAATCACCTGCCTGTTCTGTTTACTTGCCTTGACTTTCACCTGAGTTACCTCTCAGACGACCACATACCTTGTAGGAAGTCTGAGGCCACCAAAAGCCTAAAACCTAATCACTAGATAACATTATGAGCAATAACTAAACTTTACAGAGTCCTCTACACTCATCTCATTAATATTCCACACAGCCCAGTGAGATGCAACAAGTATCATCCTCCCAGGTACAAAGCATAGAGAGGGTGTGTGATGAGCCCCAGATGGTTCAGCTGCTTAAGCAGCAGAGACACAACATGCACAGGACCCTCCCACTATAAATGTGCAGCCTTACACTTGTGTGTGTGTGTGTGTGTGTGTGTGTGTAGGTGACCAAGGACATTACAAGGGGTGTCGGATCCCTTAGAGCTGAAATTACAGACACTTGTTCTGAGAACCAAATTTGAAACCTCTGTAAAAGCAGCAAGTACTGAGCTTTATCTCCAGCCATCGCCCCCCTTCTCCTTTTTTTTTTTTTTTTTTAAATAGCACATGATCTCTTTGATAGGGACACTTGGACTTCAGAACACTAAAGTCCTTACGACTGGCCTGGAGTAAATACAGCTGTTGCGACAGGGACTATCATTTCTGACCTGCCACCATGCCCCCAAAAGAGCCAAGCCTGTGGAAGGAAGGGTTTGGAGCTCTGGAAATCAATAGCATGTCAAAGATCAAGCAATGTTCCTCACTAATAACAACCAATTCAAGGCTGCAGACTTGGCACAGCTGTTTAATTGTCAAATCAATAGGAACAATGAACTCTGACTCCCTGAACCAGAGCACATCATAAAACCATGCAACAGGAAGTTGAACAAGTAGAAGCACTCACTGTTCATGGGGGTCAATAAATAGGCCTTTCCAACTACCACTACCTACTGACCACTTCCCATGTCACATTCTGGAAATATAGGCCTGGAGTTACCTCCTCCCTGCTCAGTGAACAAGACAGTGACCACTGAAGAAAGACACTTAGGGAGCTAATTCCATTCAGCCCCGAAAGTGACCATAGCTACCTCCCATTTCCTACAGAGACTATTAGGTGGATAAGCACTTTTTCTTTTTTTCCTAGACTGTTCCTCAAACTAGAAAAGACCTAAAAATACTGTTGGAAAGTACAAATAAGGTGAGTCAATACCCAGGGACTATATAGTTGGCTGAGAAGGCTCACAATCTTTCCTGTCCTACAGATAAAGTTCAATGCAAGAGTGAATTTTAACTATATTTCTTTCCTTAGTGCTTAATAGCCAGAAGTTATTTGGATCAATACTAATTAAACAAAGAAATCCCTGACCACTGCCAAGGATCCGCAGCAGATAAGGAAAATAAATCTCACCTAGACAGAGTAGAGAAATCCTCCATTCAGTTCATCTTAGAAAGGAGGACTCAGAGCAGTATCAGGCCAAGTGCAAAGGACAAGCAGCAGCAGATAAGTGACAGGAGTGAGCATCCAACAAGTGCTTAAATAAATATCTCAGGAAGCCCACACAACCAGATTCTGAGGAATTTGCCCAAGGAGTTAAGAGGCAATGGTGCAAGAGCTTGAATCCAGGTGTGTCTGCTCCAATCAACAGAGCAATGGGTGGACAAGGACAGACAGCTTCCTGGGTGCTAAAGCAGCCTGTGGCTCTGCCCTGAACATCATCGAAACCTTAGCGATTCAGTGTGCTGGCCTACTGGATGCCTAAACAAAGAACTCTTCTTCATAGGTCCCTTGTCTGACAATAAAAGGGATGGGGGAGGTATATTTGGAAAAGAATAAAATGCAAATTCTCTTCACAGAAATCAAATCTCACACCATGAAGACTGTTGAACACTGGCCAAGCAACTAATGCAATAAGACAAATTATGAGATAAAATAGGAAAAATGACACAAGTGAAGGACATGAAAATCTACATGTAATGTAGGAGAAACTGACAGTGCGCAAAGCAACATCCACTCAAGCTACAGTTAAATAGCAAAACGAGACAACAAGAACAAAAACATAACCATAACCAAGTGTGAAGTTTCTGGATTTTTTTTTTTTCCCTATAAAATAGTGGCATTCAAATGATGGCTCCCAGACTAGCAGCATCCCAACATACGGATTCCAGACTTCAAACACATACCAGAATCAGAAAATGAGGGGGGGTGGAGAATAAGCAGAATTCTGTATGGTAACAAGCCCTTTGCATACTTCCACTGTACACTGGAGTTTGAAAACTACCACAGCAAGAAAATGCTTAAAGAACAATTGTGACAGCACAAAATCTAATTCCTATCAAACTCTTGAACACCCAGTAAAGTGCCCAGCTTCCTACTGAGTGGGCAGTAAATGCCACTGCAGTCTGGGAGAGTGTACTACTGGCTTCTCTCCACACACCAGCAGGAAGCACAGGGCATCTGCTAGGTGCTGGGGTAAGTAGTGGGCTGGAGCCAGCTGCAAACCTAAAAGGAGGGCCTGGATATCTGGGCTGCCCCCAGCTTTTCACCACGCCACACTGCCTACCCCAGATACCTCCTCCAGGGAGCCCACAAGGCCACCAGGATGTGAAGACTTCTGGCAGAGCCAGCAGCGGTCCCCCTCCAGCTCCGCCTACTCGGGTGCACGGAAGGTTGGGACACTCAAGGGCAGTCCACACTAATGCCGGCTCCGGGACCAAACCAGAGTCACAACGGAGGGGGCAGGGCACTGCGAGTCCCCTGAGCCACGTGGCCCCGCTAGCACCGGTGACAAGGTCACACATGGAACAGTGAAGCCTGAACCCAGCCAGCGCGGAGCGCAACTGCACCGCCTCCTCCGCGCTCCACGTGCCGTGCGATCTGGCAGCAGGTCCGCCCCGGCTCTGTTCCGGACTCGGGAGCCGCAGCTACTCACCCCGAGGGACGCACCACCGCCCTACCGGCTTCCCCACCGCAGCCCCGAAGCCCGGACTTCGCAGGAAACCGTGCCTTCGCCACCCCGGCGCTCAATTAGCCGGCACCGCGCGGCCTGCTGGGAATTGTAGTTCTTGGTTCCTTAGGCTGGGAACCTGCTGGGCAGCCTCCATCCAGGAGATGCAGTGGACTCGTACTTTCTGCATCATTTCTTTGCCTGGGATACGTGCTCGGAGTCAGGTCAAGGATTCGTGTTTAGTGGAGCATACAAGGATAGGCCTGTAGATTTTAAATAGAACTGTTGCCGAATGGTAAGAATGCGCAGATTGATCTAAGTTATCTGAGATCCTGGTTGACCTCTATTGACCGAATGAATATTGACTTATAAGATGTACTTGGGAGACATTTATGCCACATTCATTCTATAAACATCTGAGACTTTTTCCTTCTTGTGGGGCGGGGACAGAGATGGGGTGGAGGGTTGATCTGTCAATTCAATGTAATTCTAGCTATATTTCCAACAGAATTTTTTTAACAAAATTTTGTTTGGGGGCTGGAGAGATGGCTCAGTGGTTAAGAACAATAGTTGTTCTTGCAGAAGACCCCGGTTCGAATCCCAGCACCCACATGGGAGCTAACAACTGTTTGTAACTCCAGTCCCAAGGGATCCGACAGCCTCTTCTGACCACTGCACGACACAGATGCACTTACCTACATGCAAACAATACATGCATACACATAAAATAAAAATAATGAATAATTTTTTTAAATTTTGTTTGTTTTTGAGACAGGGTCTTCCTGTAGCCCCAACTGGCCTGGAACTAGCTATGTAGACCAGGCTGGTCACCATCTCACAGAGATCCACCTACCTTTGCCTTCCAAGTGTTGCTCTCAAAGTGCCACCACACCCAACCCTCCAATTGGATTTTTCTCTGAACCTTCACAGATTAGTCTACAATTTATATGGAAAAACACAAGATAAAGCATAGTCTAAACACTGTTGAAGGTGAATATCATTGTTCAGAGACTTGCCCTTCCATATTCTACATGTACCACTAGGCTGTAAAAATTAAGACCATGTGATAGTGGCACAAGGATAGACAGAGGCAGGGTTAATGAAACTGCCTAAAGAGCCTAGAAGCCTCCAGACATCTGGAGGCATTACAGATCAATGAGGAAAAAGGACTGGATACTAGTTATCTGCTGGATACCTTAACTAGCCCCACATGCAAAAGGTAAAGATTCTGAAGAAAAAACTAAGGTCTTTTAAAATTAGAACTTTTAAAAGGAAAACATACTTCTGACCTCAAGATAGGGCTTAAGTGCCTTAAGCAGAAATTGTAAAAGAATGATAAATTTGAACTATAGTAAATTTAAGAATTTGTTTTCATTGACAACATCCTAAAAGAAAAGCCAAGCCACAGACTGGGAGAAGGTGACTGCAGCACAGAGGTAGCAGTTATACAGAGATGACCCCACCATTGAAGTTTGTGATTCATACACTTTGATGAAAGAGTCTAATTCCAGAGGCTGCAAGATGCCTTAGAGGTGTGAATGGGGTGGTATAGGAGCACAGAGAAGGAAGTCCTGCTGGGCGTGGTGATGCACACCTTTAATCCCAGCACTCAGGAGGCAGAGCCAGGCAGATCTCTGTCATATCAAGATCAGCCTGGTCTACCTAGCATGTTCCAGGCCAGCTGGAGCTACAGGTAAACCCTGTCTCAAAAAAACAAAACAAAAAGAAAGAAAAAGGAAGCATTAATTTTGCTCAAGAAAGTTTAAAATACTATGAAAACTAAAAATCAACTTATGGGCTGGGAATTAAGGAATGAATAGGGGCTCCCCAGAAGAAAAGTGTTTGGGAACAGCCCAGGAAGAGGAAAAGTCATCCAGAAAACATTAAAATGGAGCAGAACAGGACCCGAGAGATGGCCCAGTCCCAGTGGGTAAAGGTGCTTGCCATTAAAGCCAGGTGACATAAGTGTGATCCCCAGAACCTACATACAGGTAGAAGGAGGGAACCAACTCTCCACAAAGTTGTCCTCTGACCTCCACATGTACACTGTGCAATCAGTGCACACACACACACACACACACACATAGTAATCAGAATTATTATTACCAAATTTAATTTTTTAAAGATGAAGCACAGCACAGCAGCATAAAAAGATATCTAAATTAAATTTTTAGGAGCTGGAGATGGATCAGTGGTATAGTACATGCTTAGCATGGGCAAGGCCCTGAGTTCAAGCTCCAGAATCACAAAAAAATATAAATAAATCTTGAACAACAGGTAAGAGCAAGTATGGCTGCTATAATTAAAGAGCAAATTTAACTATGAAATTGTTAGTACTGCCAGCCAGTGGTTAACCCTGAGGAATGGAAACGTGTAAAGTACTTTCAGTTTATATAATGAACGTATAAAGTAAACTTTCATATTAAAAATCAACTAAACTGATGCTTTTAAGTTCACAGACTTACAATTAAACATGATAGATTGAATACACCTACTTAAATTTACTCCTTTCTGGGGGCTGGAGAGATGGCTCAGCAGTTAAGAACACTGGTTGTTCATGCAGAAGACCCAGGTTCAAGTCCCAGCAACTGTCCGTAACTCCAGTCCCAGGGGATCCAATAGCCTCTTCTGACCTCCGCGGGCATTGCACGACATGGGTGCACTGACCTACATACAGGCAATACATGCATACACATAAAATAAAAATAATAAATAAGCCCAAGCATGGTGGCACACGCCTTTAATCCCAGCACTCGGGAGGCAGAGGCAGGTGGATCTCTGTGAGTTCAAGGCCAGCCTGGTCTACATAGTAAGTTCCAGGACAGCTGGGGCTACAGGGAGACCCTGTCTCAAAAATACCAATAATAATAATAATAATAATAATAATAATAATAATAATAAATAAAATTGTTAAATTTAGTCCTTTCTGAAATCCCAGGAAAATAATTTGAATAATGAAAATGTCCCCCATAGGCTCCATGTATTTGAACATTTTGTCCCCAGTTGATGGTGCTGTTTTGGGAGGCTTTAGGAGGTGTGGCCATGCTGGGGGAAGCATGTCCCAGGGAGTGACTTTGAGAGTTCTTTAGCCTTGCCAGATTTCCAGTAGCTCTCTGCTTCTTGTACCAGCCACCTGTGCCACCATGACTCCCCGCCATGATGGACTCCTGCCCCTTTGGAACCATAAGCTAAATAAACTCTTCTTTCTATAAGTTGCCTTGGTCACAGTGTCTTATTACAGCAACAGAAAAGTAACTAAGACAGTCTAGTTTAGAGTCTGGGCTTCAATACCCCTTCAAAGCCCTCTGGGTGATTTCAGTGGGCAGCACAATGGAAAGGCTCTGGCAAGGAGGTGGTGTGCTATGGTGAGAAACAGATGCCCTGACAGTAACTCATAGCCATGTTGGAATCTCCTACAGAGCCCTACACATCCTCCTGCCACTCCTGGACCTGTTAAATCCAATTTCAAGCAGCAGGACCCAAACATGGTAGTTTGTGGAACTTCCCAAGGGATTTTAGTATATAGCCAAAGGTTCAAAACACTAGTTTAGAGCCCAAGAATTATGTTTGAACCGTGAGCCTTATAGCAGGTTTTCAAGTTTAGCGGTTTTAATTTCTTTCTTGGTAAGCATTCAATTTTCTTGGCCCATACCTACCTCAAAAGTTCTTGTGAGGATCGAGTGAGTGCTTTGGGAACTGAATATTGCTCTTTAGAGGCATCCCATCACACTGAATAGAAAGTCCCAAACCAATGCTTCTCTCCCCTGGCTCACCACACTGCAACTACACCAACTTTGTTTCTATTTCTCAGCCTGCCAAGCTGGCTGCTGCCTTGAAGCCCCTACATTTGCTCTTCCTCATATCTTATAGGTCTCCTCTATTCTGGAAGATTTATTCTCTGTACTAATGTCACTTCCATAGGGTGGCCATTCCATTGTTCCCTATCTGCCGTGCACCACCACATTCTTTGAGACGTACTCTGTCTCACAGTGCTTTATTATAGCAGTTTTCTTTTTGAGACAGGGTCTCACTATGTAGCTGGCTGGCTTGAAACTAATGATATAAACCAGGCTGGCCTTGAACTCTCTGAGCTCCACCTGCCTTTGCCTCCTGTGTGCTGGAATTAAAGGCTTATGCCACCATGCCTGGCCCATTATAGCACTTAGTACTTGAAATCACATCATTCATTTCTTTAAATGGTTTCGTCGGTCTGATTCTAGAATATAAGGTCCAGGACAGCAGGGATTTGGATCCATGGTTCCTGACACACAATCCATACTCGAGTCTAAGGATAGACTGATGACAAGGCAAGGTCCCTGCCCTTGTGGAGAGCATCATTTAGCTAAGATGTGGGAGGAAAACAGATGATAAGCAAGCAAGGAAATAGCAGGATTGTCCATTTGCTATAAATAAACCCTGAAAAGAGCAGAGCAGGAGTGTGGCTGAGCAGGGGTGACAGATCACCTCTTTGGATAGCATTGTCTGGTAAGGTCTCTGTAAGGAAGTCACAACCTAACAGATGAGGAAATCAATCATGGCAGGGGTAGGTGGGGGGGGGGTTTCCAAACATCAGTAAGAGCAAGTGCAAAGGCCCAGGGGTAGAGGAGAGCTGGGCATGTTTGAGGAACAAGAAGAAACCCAGTGTGACTAAAGCAATGAGATCGAGTACGAGGAGGTAGGAGCGACAGGCAGGGCTATGCCACACAGAGCTTGAAGGGTTTAGATTTTAAAAGCCAGGATGCTATGGGAAGCCATTGAAGAGTTTTAAACCAGGACGGGGTCTGACCAGAGATGCTCAATAGAAAAAAATGCAGTTTAACAACCAAGGCCAGAAAGGGAGCATTTCAGAATCTACCCAAGACCCAGGGTTAGTGATTATTTAGAATCTCATGCAAGATTCTGAGTTTTTGTCCCAGAAGTGAACCATCCAGAAGATGCACTGGGTTTCTCTTATAAGGCCATGAACAAAATCATTTTAGAGTAAGTGATGGAGAAACTGTGTTCCAGGGCAAGGGAGAGGATGGAAGGACTGTGGTAAGGGAAGCAACCAAACCAGTGTGATGACCCATGGCACCTAAAGATGAACAGCACCTCTGCAGTGAGAGAAGCAGAGGCATGAAGTACCAGTTGAAGCCAGAAGATTTGTGTCAACACCTACCTAGGATGAGGAAAGTCCCACCAGGACACTGTCATTGTCAACTCCCCCAGAGTGCAACGTGGCATCCACAGGCCAATTTCCAATGCAACTGCACTGGTGCCCTAGGGCTGGAAGAGCAGAAGTTGGGGGTCTCAGAGAGAGGAAGAAGTCTCCTGCATCTGGACAACTTTTGGATGCCTATATCCATGTCATGGAAACCTGCCTGGCCTACCCACAATGCTCTCAGCTGTCTGAGGCCTGATGGAATGCTAAAAGAATGTATTTTAGGGGCTGGAGAGATGGCTCAGTGGTTAAGAGCACTGGCTGCTCTTGTAGAGGACCC
Organism: Nannospalax galili; assembly: GCF_000622305.1. Taxonomy (NCBI): domain Eukaryota; kingdom Metazoa; phylum Chordata; class Mammalia; order Rodentia; family Spalacidae; genus Nannospalax; species Nannospalax galili. Next base: position 2,230,929 of record NW_008329640.1, read on the forward strand.
ACGTTCAATTCCCAGCACCCACATTGGTGGCTAACAACTGTTCATAACTCTGGTTCCAGAGGATCTGACGCCCTCTTCTGGCCCCCTCGGGCATTGCATGACATGCACTTATATACACGCAGGCAATACACTCATACACAAAAAATAAAAACAATAAATAAAATATTTTTTAAAAAATTTAATATAAATGAGACAGATGCTTGAGTTGATGAAAGATGTATCATTTTATAAGGCTGACGTGATGAACATTTAATAAGGACCTGGAACAGAGTGCTTAGTATCTGACACAACATAATCACTGACTAAATGCTTCTTTTAATAACTTGTATCTTTCTGAGGGAGTCAGGACAGTGAGAGGTGCTTTAAAAATGACTTTCTGGAGACTGGAGAGATAGTTCAGCAGTTAAGAGCACTGGCTGCTCTTGTAGAGGACCCACGTTCAATTCCCAGCACCCACATTGGTGGCTAACAACTGTTCATAACTCTGGTTCCAGAGGATCTGACGCCCTCTTCTGGCCCCCTCGGGCATTGCATGACATGCACTTATATACACGCAGGCAATACACTCATACTCATAAAATAAAAATAATAAATATTTTTTAAGAAAAGAATATGCTGCATGCCTTTAATCCCAGCACTTGGGAGGCAGAGGCAGGCAGATCTCTGAGTTCAAGTCCAACCTGGTGTACATAATGAGTTCCATGCTAGCTGGGGCTACAGGGAGACCCTGACTCAAAAATAAAAAAAAAGAAAAGAAAAGAAAGAAAGGAAGAAAAAGAAAAGAAAGAAAGGAAGGAAGGAAGGAAGGAAGGAAGAAAGAAAGAAGGAAAGAAAGAAAGAAAGAAAGAAAGAAAGAAAGAAAGAAAGAAAGAAAGAAAGAAAGAAAGAAAGAAAGAAAGTGTTTTAAATACCTAAGAGGGGGGCTGGAGAGATGGCTCAGCGGTTAAGAGCACTGGCTGCTCTTGCAGAGGACCCATGTTCAATTCCTAGCATCCATATGGCAGCTAACAACCATCCTTAACTGCAGTTCCAGGGGCATCTGGTGCCCTCTTCTCACCTTTGTGGGCATTGTACAACGTGGGTGCACTTATACACATGCAGGCAATACACTCATACACATAAAAAAAATAAACAAAATATTTTTAAACTACCTAAGAGGAAACAAATCCACACGAATAACAGAATTTCCAACCTAGTAAACAAGAGTTTCTTATCTGCCTCTGACCAGCTGAGGAATCTCACTAAAGGCATATCACCTGGGGACTTCAGTGTCCTCCTTTGTCCTAAGAGGAAACTCCCCTGTGAAAACAGTTGAAACACTGATACATCTCAGTGATGACAAAAAGCTATGTGAATAGTCTGTATTTCTGCATGTTTCTCTGTGTTGTGTATGTGTATGCAGACACAAATATGGGTGGGTGCACTTATATGTACGTGCCTATCCATATGGAGGTCAGAAGACAGCCTCAAGTATCATTCCTCTGGTACCATCACCTTTTTTGTGACAAGATATATCTCACTTGCCTGGAATTTGACAAGTAGGCCAGGTGACTGGTCAGTGAGCTCCAGGGTTCCCCTGTCATTGCTTCCCCAGTGCTAAAATTACAATAATCCACCATCATGAATGGCTTTTCATGTGGGTTCTGGGGATCAAACTGAGGTCATGCTTCTGAGACAAATACTTTCTAACTAAGCTATCTCTCCAGCACCCCAATTGAATTTGTTTTTTTCTTTCTTTTTTTTTTTTTTTCGAGACAGAATCTCCTCCTTGTAGCCCCAGCTGGCCTGGAATTCTATATATAGACCAGACTGACTCGATATCTACCTGCCTCTGCCTCCTGAGTGCTGGGATTAAAGGCATGTAGCACCACACCTGGCCCAAATACATTCTTTTTTCGATATTTTATTAATTATTTTTTATATTATGTGTCTGAGCACATTGCCTGCATGTATGCAAGTGCATCCATGTTGTGCAAGGCCTGCAGAGATCAGGAGAGGGTGGCAGATCCCTTGGAACTGAAGTTATGGATGGTTATTAGCCATGTGAGTGCTGGGAACTGAACTATGCAAGAGCAACCAGTGCCCTTAACCACTGAGCCATCTCTCCAGCTGAGCCATCTCTCCCCCAAATGAATTCTTAATCAGAATCCTAAACTAATTTCTTAGGATGGGATAAATATATGTGGGTATGTAGATGTATATTTGCATACAGTATATATACTATGCTAAGTCAAGTGCTTTACACATATCTTTGAATTTACTCTTCATGAGATATGAGATCAACATCATTCATATCCCCATTTTGAGCATACTGAGGCCCAAAAACTTAAAGCTGAGATTGAGCCCCATGAGCCTGCCTCCAGGCCCACCTTCTGGAATGGGAGGTTCACTATGACCTTTGATGGGTTCAGAGAGAGAATCATTTCAGGCAAACATCTAAGGCTAAAGAAAGTTACACCCTGAGGTCTCCAGTACTTGTAATTGGATCTAGGCAAGCTGGCTCAATGGTGATCCTATATGACCAACCTTTAACTGACTATTGCTCATAAATTAAAGGACAGGATGGTTTAGGAATTAGGTAAGCTGAGTTCCAGTTCTGCCCTTGCAACTAATTGGCTGCTGAGCTTGGACCAGTCATTTACTCTCCCTGGGTCTCAGGATCTTCTCTTGAAAAACAAAATAATTTCATAGGTAGAACTGTGAGGGTTCCTCCAACTTTAATAGTCTGTGATTCTTTAAGTTCATAGCACTTTCTGGCTTCCTGTAGATGTCTGCTCACTGAAAGCTTGAGACTGTTGTGGAGGGTACCACTGAGTAAGACCCTGAGCTGAATATTGTGTTTTCCCCAGAAGCTCTCTCTATCCATCCCTTCCCTGTGCTCTGGAAAGCTGGCCTCCACAGGTTACAACCCCAGGGCTCCCCAGTCTCTGTCTTCTGAATGAGTTTGGCCAACATAAGCCTTGGCAGGAGATGGAAAGTTTTCATCAGCTTTTCTCTGCTGTGTTCAAACACTTGAGAAAACCAAAGGTTTATTTGGGCTCATGATTCCTGCAGTTTCTGTTCTTAGTCAGCCAGCCCCATTGTCCTGGGCCTGCATGACACCAAGCATCATGGCAGTAGGTGATAGAGGAAGACGCCACCCCATGGTGGCAGGAGGCAGAGAGAACAGAGAGGGTGAGCCAGCAGACTCCCTCCTTCCTCCTTCTCCCACTTTTGCCTGGCCTTTTGGATAGTGCCACATTCGGGGCTGGGCCTTTCCCTCAAAGTTGCTGTACCACATACCAGTCTTCTGGAACTATCCACCCAGATACACCCAGAAGTATACTTTACTGATCTCCTAGCCATCTTTCAACCCAATCCAATTAACAGTCAAGATTAACCATCACAAGAAGACAGAAGAGACAAGCCTAGATGCCTGTACACACACACACACACACACACACACCCCACACACCAGCTGCTCTGGCCCTTCCTGTCTGCATTCTAGCAGTAGATGACTTCCTTTCCTGCCATAACTCCTGACCAGGCATTTTGTCACAGCTTCAAAGATCACTGCGTTTGGGGAACACCATTTTCACACTATGCCCCTTAATCGGTGAGGATGACTCACTATTGCTCGTGTCCAGCTGCTTCCTCCCCATTGATTGGTACTTTTATTTTCCTATAAGTCTGCTAAGTAAGGCAGTCATTAAATATTCTGCATGTACCCCCCCAAACATGCCATCCGTTTCCCATGGGACTCCAAATGCTGCAGCCCCCTCAGTGATGGGGTGGATTTCCTCCTTGCCATTGCTACCATGACACTGGAAATCCCTGCATGTGTCGTGAAGCAACACAGAATCCCAGACCAACTTTCAGAATGCTCCAGGCAGGCCCACCAAGCCAGACCACTGGCAGGGCACTTAGAAATTGGCACTTGGGAGGTGAGACAACAGGATTTCCCCTTTTCTCATCATGGTAGAAGAGTCAACACCAGTGTTCTACTAGGCAGAAGTTTATTAAAATCTACCAGGCTCTTCTGAAGAAAAAAGCATGGAGTCAGGTAGATGTGGGTGTGAATCCTAGATCAGCTACTCACTGACTCCGAGACTGAATCATGTCTGGAGATAGCAACATCTGTCTCTCAGCCTTGCTCAGCACTAAATAGGACAACTTGTGTGAGGGCTGAGCTTGGCTCTTGGCACTCACTAAATAGACGTTCCATACTTATGAATTCCTTTCCTCTCTATTAGGCAACTGTATTACTTTTCTCATTATTGTGACTGAACACCTAACAAAAGCAAGTTAAAGAAGGAAGGCTCTCAATTTGAGGGTCCAATCCCTCATGACAGGGAAGTCACAGCCACAGGACCTTGAGGCAGCTGATCACACTGTGTCTGCAGTCAGGAAGCAGAGAGTAAGGAATGCTGGTCCTCAACTCACTTCCTTTTTGGAAGTGCAGGACATCGGCCCATGAAATGATGCCACCCACATGCAGGGTGGGTCTTCCCACCTCAATTAACCTAATCTAAAAAAAAAAATCCCTCATACATTCCCAGAGTTTTGTTTCCATGGTGATTCTAAATCCCATCAAGTTGACAATCCAGACTAACCATCACAGGAGCAGAGAAGCCCAGAGATTCATTCACAGAGGTAAAGTGGCTTCTCCAGAAATGCCACACTGCCTTCTTCTGGTCAGCAAATGAATGATGAGGTCCTGGTCTGGCAATGGAGTCAGGCAAAAAAGAAAGAGAAAGCGAATGAAAGGAAGAGGGAGGGGGACTCAGCAGAAACAAGGCTTTTGTTCAGAGAAAAAGAAAAAGAAAACAATGCCCAAGCCCAACTGCAGTGAGCAATTATGGAACAATAGCTAAACACTCTCTGTAATTAGAGCAAGAAAAATCATCTTTTTCATCTGAGTGATCAGAGCTCCTTTGTCTGTGCTGACCCTTTGCACCCATAGAAGATCTTGGCTCCTGTGAGATGTAGACCAGGGACTTTGGTGTTGTTTTTTAGTTTTCTTGGGAAATTAAATCTCACACCACCTTTCTGCTGTGGGGAAAGGAGGGCAAAGCAGGCAGACAGAATCCTCTCTTCAGGAGAGACAAGCAATTGGAAATATGAGTCATGCTGAGGACAATGGGGTCCTTAGAGAGAAAAGGGTCTGCAAGCCCACGCTATGCTGATGGTAGCAAGTGCGTCGGTTGGCATCTCTGTAGGAGGAGGAAGCAAATGGGCTTTGGCACCACCTTTTATGCCCCTTTCGCTAAAATCTAAGGTGCAAACCCTTATCTTTGCCAATAAGCATGAATACACAGCAGCTAATACATTTTTGAAGGAGTTTTTAATCAGCAGTTGAAATCACTCTTCTTCATGTCTGCTACATTCATGTTCATTTACCATGTAGTTGGTAGCTAGCACAGTACTATCCACATGTGAATCTCATTCTAGAAAATCAACCATTTCAGAGACTGCACACAATACATACATGAACATATGTGATAAAATGAATACCAGGTAGACAAAAAGAGAGTAAAAATGGGGGAACATCTCATTTTCCCAATTTTCCTTCTGTGCAGATTTACTTCCACATGAATTTTTTTCATATTTATAACTGGTATTTCACAAAACTTTTTACTCTTGTCACAACAAAGTTGATTATATTGAACTTTTCAATCTATTTTCATTCTAAAAGAGAATTACTTAAGTATTTGAGAGAAGCTAGGCGTGGTGGCATGCACCTTTAATCCCAGCACTTGGGAGGCAGAGGCAGGTGGATCTCTGTAAGTTCAAAGCAGCCTGTGAGTGAGTTCCTCTACATAGTGAGTTCCAGGCCAGCTGGGGCTACAGGGAGTTCCTGTGTCAAAAAGGCCAAAAAGAGTAAGAGAGAGAGAGAGAGAGAGAGAGAGAGAGAGAGAGAGAGAGAGACTGTGTGTCTGTGTGTCTGTGGGTGTCTTATGCATGTGGATTAGTCATCCATGTTGGGTGCATGCAGAGGCCAGAGGTTGATGTTAGGATGTCGTCCTCTATCGATTTTTTTGAGACCAGGTCGCTCATTGAACTTGGAACTCATCATTTTGGCTAGACTGTCTGGCCATCAAGATCCTGGGATCCTCCTGTCTCTGCCTCTGCAATGTTTGGGTTATAGGCACATGCTGCTAGGCTGATCTTTATATGGATGCTGGGGATCCAAACTCAGGTTCCTTATGCTTGTATGGCAAGCATTTTACCCACTGAGCAATCTCCCAGGCCCCATAAGTCTTTATTCTTCCCCTGTGCTTCTGTTTCTAGCATTCAGAATGCAAGGAATCACCGTCCATGAGGATACTTCTGTGAGGATAAGGGAAGAGGCAGCTGTCTAGGCTTCTGATTCCAAACCTGATAAGCTTCATTGCAGCATCATGACTCACTTTCTAACAGCCCTAGAGTCAGGTCACCCCTACTTACAACACGGCCTTCACTGAGACATGAGTGTGCAGAGTTAGGAGGGCTTGCTTTCTCCCCCACATCCCCAAATTATGCTTTGGGGAAGTTATTCTGTTTCTTTAATAGAAACCCAGGTCATTCATAGAAGTCCAAGACACCTGCAATTCATTTTAATACAAAAACAATGGAAACCTAGCTGAATTTTCTCTGCCACTACCAGGAAAGAAAATTTATTGGGTGTTGTATTAGTCTATCTTTCTATTGCTATAACAAATACCAGAGAGAAATAATTCAAAGTCCAGACACTTCTCAAAAGCCCATTGGCCAGCAACAAACCTCCAGTACATGAGCCTTCTGGGGACATCTCAGATTGACATCACAACAGATATCTATTATGTCCCAGGTACTGAATAACTATTAAGAACTAGGGATGGGGCTGGAGAGATGGCTCAGTGATTAAGAACACTGGCTGTTCTTGCAGAAGACCCGAGTTCAAATCCCAGCACCCACATGGCAGCTAACAACTGTCCAACTGTCCGTAACTCCAGTTCCACAGGATCCAGTGGCCTCTTCTGACCTCCTTGGGCATTGCAAGACATGGACACAGATGCACCTACCTACATGCGGGCAATACACACATGTACATAAAATAACAAAGAATAAATAAAATATGTTTTTAAGAACTAGGAAAAAAAGGCTCAGTAGTTAAGAGCACTTGCTACTCTCATAGAGGACTAGAGTTAGGTTCCCAGCACCCACATTGGTGGCTCACAACCACCAACTCCAACTCCAAGGGATCCAATGCACTCTTCTGGCTTCTGTGAGCACCTGCACTCACGCACACGCACACACACAAAAGTAAAAGTGAATCTTTAAAAAAAATGCAACCAGGCTGTATTCATTACTTTTCTGTTTTTTCTGTTGCTGTGATAAAACACCATGACCAAGGATCATAATGACAGGGGAGGCAAGGCGGCAAAGGCGGTCAGAGCAAAAACCCAAGCAATCACATCTTCAAGCAGGCATGGGATGCAGAGAACAACTGGAGATCTGGTAAGGCTTAAGAACTCTCTAAGCCCATCCCCAGTGACATGCTTCCTCCAGCAAGGCCACACCTTCTAAGGCCTCCCAAAACAGTGCCACCAACTAGGGACAAAATGTCTGAATGCTTGGAGCCTATGGGGGACATTCCTATTCAAACCACCACACAGGCAATGTAAGTTGTTCCTGCCCTAAGAAATCCAGTGTCTCATGATAGATACAGATCGTTTTTTAATTGTACAATTAATTTGATAAGCATTATGTAATATGAAAGAAAGCTTATGGGAGGCCATTGCTTTGGACTAAATCCCACTATTTTGTCTTTGACTTAAATTTTACTAATTTTAGTATACAAATAAATGGATTTCATTATGACATTTTCATGTATGTATCATTGTACATTGTTCATACATACCCCATTACCCTCCCCCAGTTATCCCCATTATGTATTCATGTCATATGTATGCATGTTAATGCATAAAATAATATATAGTTAAGCCCAGATTCCATATAGGAAAGAAATATAATGTATGTCTTTGTTCACCCCAAGACCCTCTGTTGTTCTTCCTCCTGCTCTCTTTAGACCCCTTCCTCCTCATAGCCTGCCTTCTACTTTCATGTTGTATGTTCATATATAATGAAAGAAAATGAGATATTTGTCTTTCTGAATCAGGCTTATTCCATTTAACATGATGATCTCCATTTCCACCCATTTCCCTGTAAAGGACATAATTTCATTATTCTTTACAGGTAAATAAAACTCCATTATGCATGTATACCACATTTTCTTTATCCAGTCATCCATTGATAGACATCTAGGCTGGTTCTGTACCTCACCTATTTTGAATAATGGAGTAATAAATATGGATGTGTGTCTTAGTTTGCTTTCTATTTCACTGACCAAAACCAACTTGGGGAGGAAAGGGTTTATTTGACTTACAACACAGGTCATCATCAAGGGAAGCCAAGGCAGGAACTTGGAGCACAGACCATGGAAGATAGCTGCTTACTGGCTTGCTTCCCTGGCCTATGTTCAGCCTGCTTTCTTGTACAACACAGGACCACCTGCCCAGGGGTGGCACCACCAGCAGTGGGCTGGGCCCTCCCACATCACTCAACAGTCAAGAAAATGCCCCACAGACATGTCTGCTGGCCAATCCAATGGAGTCAATTCCTCAACTGAAGTTCTCTCTAACCAGACGTATCAAGTTGACACCTAAAGCTATGCATCACAGTGTGTAAATATCACTGTGGTGTGGTGGCTTAGATTCCTTTTGGTATATTCCCAGAAGTTGTATGACTAGATGATATGATAGTTCTATATTTAGACTTTTGAAGACACTCCATACCGACTTCCATAGTGGCTGCACCAGTTTACATTCCTATCAGCAGTATAAAGCGCTCCTCTTTATCCATATTCTCACCAGCATTTGTTGTTGTTAGGGTTTGATTTGTTTTGTTTTGTGGTTGTGTGCATTCTGTGCCTGTGTGTGTGTATATGTGTGTGTGTGTGTGTGTGTGTGTGTGTGTATGGTATATGTATGTGGGTACAGGATGTGCGGGCCCGTATGTGCATGTGAAAAGGGTAGAGGAAGATGCAGAGTGTCTTTGTCACTCTCCACCTAATTCCTTTGAGACAGGATCTCTCACTGAACCCAGAACTTTTCCTTTGAGCCAAGTTACCAGACCTCAGGATCACAGTCTGTGCCTTAACAAGCCAGGTTCAGCCACCGATTCTCAATTAGTCAATTCAAGGGCCAAATTAATAGTGAAAAGCAGAAAAAGAAGATTTATTCAATGTGGCCACTTTAGGAAGAAAGACAGAGATCCAGTGCTTTCCCTCCTCCACTCAGGTCCTTCAGGGCTTGGACAAGAGGGAAATGTTTAAATAGAAGACAACATTATATGCTTAACTAGGCAGTCAGGCCAAAGTGTGGTCCTATTGTGTAGTAATTTCCTCTGAGATAAAACCTTCCATCTTGGGGTGCTGGAGAGATGGCTCAGCCGTTGAGAGCACTGACTGCTCTTCCAGAGAACCCAGGTTTGATTCCCAGGACCCATTTGATAGCTAACAACCATTTGTGATTCCAGTTCCAGGGGATCTGACATCCTCTACTGACCTCCTCCAGCACAGCACAATATGGGTGCATCTACAAGCACACAACTCACTCATACACATAAAATTAAAAATAATAAAAACATTTTTTTTAAATCTTCCATCTTGGAAGGAAGCAGGGTAAGCAACAGGATGTTCTAAAGGGAGATAAACAACTGGATGTTTTAAGTGAAAGCAGAAACAGTCCATCCTGCAGGGAAACTCTTTACACTCAGGAATTAAGGAATAGCTTTGGGAAGTCCCTAAATTGACCCGGTTCACTAGGCTCCCCGCTGCTGAAGCATATAAGCCCTAAGGACTGCTGTGAGACATTCAGACCAGCTGAGCTGCATGAAGAAGCAGAGACCAACAGAGCTGCCTAGAAGAAGCTTAGACCAGCTGAACTACCTGGAAAGGACACTCTCCAATCTGTTCAGCTGCCTGCAGGTTGTGCAGTGGGCTCCAGAGTTCCTGCTTTTGTGAGCTGTTCCTCATGCTGGGGTGGGTTTTGGTGGTGCAGCTGTCTGAGTCATTTCTGCTCCTGTAAGTAACCCCTCACCCATATTCCTATAAGTAACCCCAATAAAACCCATCAATTGGCCAAGTTGGATTTGGGTGGTATCTTTATTTTGGTCCATATCTGAGGTGAGTAGACATTTGTTCACTCCTCAAGAACAATGTCATACAACAGGTCCCTGCCTACCATTGTCTCAGCGCCAAGTCTCTCTGGCAAAGTCAGTCTCTTGCAAGGTCATCTGATAAGTTATTAATTTTTCTCTAGGAAACAAGTTCCTCCTCTGGCACACAAGCTCCTCCTTTGGATGCCCCCAGCCAGGAGATTCCTAGGGGAAATTCTAATTTCTTATGGCTCATCCTTTTAATAGCTTGATAGTCAAAGGGGGAGCAACGGTATCTCTTTAAAATATGCCCAATCCTGCCAAGCAAGCCAGTTGCAGGCTGGCTGGGTGACTGCCCAATGGGATCTGCCCATGTCCATCCTCCCTGCTCTGGGGTTACAGGCATGCACAGCTTTTACTCTGGACGTAGGGATTAAATGTCAGATTCTCATGCTTGCAGAGCAAGTCTTCTTATCTACTAAGACATCCTCTGGTTCCTTTTGTTGTTTTCTTGAAGATAAGACATTCTGCGTGGTGTGACATGGAATCTCAGTGTACTTCTAATTTGCAATTCCTTGATGACTGAGGATGTTGGACTTTTTCATATATTTATTGGCCATTAATATTTCTTCTTTTGAGCAGCATTTGTTTCATTCATTTGCCCACTTATTGATTGGGTGGTTTGGTTTGGGGTGTTTACTTTTTTTAGTTCTTTATTGATTCTAGATATTAACCGTCTGTCAGATGGCAGAGATTTTTCCCATTCTGTGTGCTTGTGCTACACTTTAACGATTGATTCTTTTGTCATGCAACCTCTTTTATATTTTATGCAACTCCACTTGTTATATAATTATCTTGCATTTAGTGCCTGAGTTATTGGGATCCCTTTTGGAAAGTCTCTGCCTATACCTAAATCTTAAAGTGTTTTCCTCTAGCAGCTTCAGGGTTTCAGGTGTAACATCAGGTCTTTGGTTCATTTTTTAAATTGATTTTTGTATAGAGTGAAAGATAGGCAACTGGTTTTACTCTTCTACCTGTGGAAATCCAGTTTTCCAAGTGTGATTTGTGGAAGAGGTTGTCTTTTGTCCAATATATGTTTTTGACACTTTTGATGAAAGTTAGATGGATGTACATGTAGGTTTATTTCTAAATCCTCTGTTCTATTCCATTGGTCTACATGTCTGTTTCTATCAGTAGTACCATATAGTTTTTTGTTTTCTGTTTTTTGTTTTTGTCTTATTGAGAAAGGGTTTCCCTGTAACCCTAACTGGCCTGGAACTTGCTATGTAGACCAAGCTGGCCCCCAACTCTCAGAGATCTGCCTGCCTCTGCCTCCTGAGTGCTGGGATTAAAAGCGTGTGCCACCTTGCCCAGCACCACAGTTTGTTGTTGTTGTTGTTGTTGTCGTTATTTTTCAATATTTTATTATTTTTATTTTATGTGTATGAACGTACTGCCTGCATGTATGTGAGTGCACCCACGTTGTGCAATTCCACGAAGGTCAGAAGAGGGCTTCGGATTCCCCTGGAACTAGAGTTAAGTACAGTTCGTAGCTGCCATGTGGGTGCTGGGAATTGAACCCCAGTCCTCTGCAAGAGCAGTCAGTGCTCTTAACTGCTGAGCCATCTCTCCAGCCCCATAGTTTTGTTTTGTTTTGTTTTGTTTTGTTTTGTTTTGTTGGTCTTTTTGAGACAAGGTCTCCCTGTAGCTCCAGCTGGCCTGGAACTCACTATGTAGACCAGATCTGTAGACCAGATCTCTCACAGAGATCCGACTGCCTCTGCCCCCCAAGTGCTGGGATTAAAGGCATGTGCCACCACGCCCGGCCAGCCAGCCCCATAGTTTTTATACTATGGGTCTATTGTATAATCTGAGCTCAGGCATTGTGATATCTCCAGCCTTACTTTTTCTGATTACTATTCTTTTGACTATTCAGGGTCTTTTATATTTTCATATGAACATCAGAATTATTTTTCTAGTTCTATGAATAATGTCATTGGAATTCTGATGGGGACTTTATTGAAACTGTAGTTTGTTTTTAGTATTACTTCAGTATTACTTCTGTCAATCTGTGACCGTGGGTCTTTCTATCTTTTAGTGTTTTCTTGAATTTTTTCTGTATCTTAAAGTGTTTGGCCTCCTTGGTTAAGTTTATTTGTAGGTTTTCTCAGCAAGTTTATTATGGTATGTTGAAAAGCAGCTGTTTTTTTTTTTCTATGTTGTTTGTGTCCTGCTGAGAGTGTTTATCAGATCTAAGACTCTTATGGTAGAGGCTTCAGGGAGTTTTAATTAAGAATAGGGTTAAATTATTTGCATATAGGGATAATTTCATCTTTCTTTTTTATTTGTATCTCCTTTATTTCTTTCTGTTGCCTTATTGCTCTAGTTAAAACTTCAGCCAGCATAATTTAGAAAAAGTTGAAGAAGTGAACACCCTACCTCATTTCTGATTTTAGAAGAAATTCTGTCTTCTAAATGGTTTTCCCCATTTAGCATAAAGTTGACTGCAGGTTTGTCAAATACATATCTATTTTTATCTCTTCTGCTCCCAGATTCTTCAGGGCTTTTCTCATGAAGGGGTATTGAATTTTCTCAAAGGCTCAAAGGCTTTCTCCATATCAGTTGAGATGATTGTGTGATTTCTGTCTTTAAGTCTATGTATATATTGTGTTACACTTACTGATTTGCCTACATGCCCTATCCCTGCATCCCGGAAATGAAATCATTCAGATCATGGTATATGATCTTTTTAATGGGTTGCTGAATTTGGCTTGTAAGTACTTGCTGAGACTTTTTGCATCTATGTTCATCAGAGAAATTGGTCTATAATTTTCTTTTTGTTGTTGTTGTGCCCTTATCCAGTTTTGGTATCAAGACAATACTGGCCTCTTCTACAGAACAGTTTGTGGAGTCTTGATGCCAATTCTTCAAAGGTCTGGTAGAATTTCACAGTGAATCTGCCTAGTCCTGGGCTTTCTCTGTTGGAAAGTCCTTTGTTTCAGTCTTGTTGCTTGTAACAGATTGGTTTAGTTGTTTTATGTCCTCTTGATTTGATTTTGGTAGGTCATACATGTCCAGAAATTTACCCATTTCTTCAACATTTTTCAGCTTTTTGGAATATAGGTTTTTTAAGTATTCCTGAGGGATCCTCTGGACTTCATTGGTGTCTGTTGTACAAAAAGTTGTCCCTTTTCAACTCTAACTTTATTAATTTGGATCTACTCTCTGTTTCTTAAGGTCAAATTGGCTAAATGTTTGTTGATCTTGTTTTGTTTTTTGTTTTTTTTTTTTAAGGAACCAATTTCAGTTTCATTAATTCTTTGTATTTCTTTCATCTCTATTTTGGTCATTTCTGCATTGATCATTATTGTTTTCTGTCTCCTGCTTTTGAGTTTGGCTTATTCTTATCTTTCTAAGAGTGTGAAGTTCGTCATATACGGATAATTTGACACCATTCTTTATTTGTATCCTTTTTATTTCTTTCTGTGTATTTGCAATCTCTGATTTTTTTTAATATAGACACTCATAGCTCTAAACTTTCTTAGAACTATCTTTGCTGTATTCCAAAAGTTCTGATAAGTTATGCTTTAATTGTTAATGCATTCCAGGAATGTTTTTAATTCCCTTCATGAGTTCTTACTTTGGTTCCAACATGTCTCAACAGCACCAAACCACAATGGACACATTTGTGCTAGCTACAGCTACCCTGTAATCAAACTAAACTTTGGCCAGGTGTGGTAGCACACACCTTTAATTCCAGCAGAGGCAGGTGGATCTCTGTGAGTTCGAAGCCAGCCTGGTCTACATGGTGAGTTCCAGACCAGCTGGGGCTACAGGGAAACCCTGTCTCAAAAAGACAAAAAAAAAAAACAGAAACTCCTCTGTTAAGTGGCTAACACCTGAAGTCCCAGCACTCAGGAGGGTGAAGCATGAGGAGTGCCATGAGTTTAAGACCACCTTGGGCTACACCCAGCTGGCCTAGGCCAGAAAGTGAGACCCTGTCACAGAGAAGAAAAAAGAAAGAAAAGAATAGGTTTGTTAAAAAACATACAAGGGAAGGACCCACCACAGGCCTCTCTCCTACCTGCAGGCCTCTCTCTGGGACCAAGGGAGTGCCTTCTCAGGGCCCCAGGAGCTCTGTTTCTGGGCCTGGCCACGCCCTCACCTCCGTCTGCTTGCCCGGGCCTGCAAGACCCTCCACAGGTCTCTTTCCTACCCTCAAGGCCTCTCTCCCCGGTAAGTCCATTGCGCCCTCCTTGCCTTGACTCCCCCAGCTTGACTCACCCTCCCATCTCCACCCCCATTCTCTCCTCTGAGTCTGGGCCCTGCCCCATTCCTTGCCTTAGGGCCCCAGGCACCTGGGGAACCAATACTGTTCTCTGATCCTTTTCATCCAGACCGACAGAGTAGTTTCTGTGGGCCCCAGGAGCACTGCTTCTGGGCCTGGACCCGCCCTCAACTCCCTCTGCTTCCCTGGGCCTGCACCACCTGGCAGCCTCTTTCTGGGACATGGGGCTGACCTTTCCTCTTCTTGACCCTTTGCATCCATAACAACCCAGCTCCTCAGTGCAGTCCCCAGGAGCCCTTGGGGCCTCTTCCCACCCCATCTGCCTTTGCATCTCGTGGTGGCACAGCCACCAGCTGCCATAGACCCAAATTCCTGGGGCCAAAATCATTCTTGGAGGGATCCAGACCTTAGGAGAAAGACTGAAAATATCTCACCCTCACCTGAATTGGGCCTCTGTGGGAACTCCTGAAGACAAAAGCAATCTGGCCACTCCGATATAAAATCAAAAGAGAGAACTAGAAGCTTAGAGGAACCAGCTTTTCATGCCCAAAAAGTAAAGCACAAAGACACACAAAGTTCACAAAAAAAGCAGACCTAAACTTGAAGGCTTGAGTCTCACACAAGAATCAGAAACTACAAAAGAAATTCACATGTCAAAGTACCAATGTGACACCACAATGCTCCAATTTGCCAACACAATGTTACAATATGAATACACGATGTTCCATTGTGACATTAAGATGCTCATTTTGCCATCACAAATGCACATAAAGTTTACAAAAAGAAGCAGACCTAAACTTGAAGTCTTGAGTTTCACACAAGAATCAGAAACTACAAAAGAAATCCACATGTCAAAATCACAGAGAAAAAAATAATAACATGAAAAACAAAATTAACATATCCCCACCAAATATCAATAGTCCTCTACAGGAGTACAGTGAGAACCCCCTAGAGATAATGCAGGACATGGAAAACAAAAGAACAATTATAAACATGACAAAAGAATTCAGTGAATATAAAGAGCACACAAAAAAAGAAATCAAAGAACAGAAGGAAGATAGGGATAAACTTCTGAATGAATTCAAAAAAGATTTAGAAATATTGAAGAATACTCAGGCTGAAATGAAGAAGGAAGTGAAACACGCAGTAAGCCAATTAGAAATGACAGA
>NW_008329640.1:2246881-2247447 GCF_000622305.1 Nannospalax galili
ACACTTAAACGTACAAAAAAAAAAAAAAAAAAGAGACAATACTGAAAGCTGCAAAAGAGAAACAAGAAGTCACATATAAAGGGAAACCCATTAGGATTACACCTGATTTTGCAGTGCACACTATGAAAGCCAAAAGAGCCTGGACCAAAGCATTCCCAGTTTTAAATGACCACAGATGCCAACCCAGATTACTACACTCAGCCAAAATGTCTATTATAGTCAAAGGGGAAAGAAAAATCTTCCATGACATAAATAGGCTGAAGGAATTCATGTCCACAAAACCAGCCCTTCAGAGAGTTCTGGAAGCAATACAAAGAGCTGAAGAAAGAAATGACTATACCCAAGGGGTTGCGGAAAGAAATCCAATGAAGGTATAACTGTGGAAAGGTACCCCTATATCAAGAATGTAAACAGAAATAAAAATGACAGGATTCAATACACAGCTTTCATTAATAACTTTAAATATTAACTGACTGAACTCCCCAGTCAAAAGACAGAGACTGGGGGAATGGATTAAGAAACAAAACCCATCTTTTTGTTGTCTGCAAGAGACCCATCTTCTGCTC
>NW_008329640.1:2248136-2248667 GCF_000622305.1 Nannospalax galili
GAAACAATACAAAGATTCAACAATTCCATGAGCTGGTTCTTTGAAAAGATAAACAAGATTAACAGACCGCTAGCCCAGGTAACCAAAAGAAAAAAAAAGCACCTCCAAATCAACAAATTCAGAGATGAAAGGGGAAACATCACAACAGACACCAGAAAGATACAGAACATTATAAGGGAATAATTTAAAAACCTATATGCTACTAAATTTTGAAAACCTAAAGGAAATGGATGGATATCTAAGGGCATGGGAACCACCAAAACTAAACCAAGAAGAGATTAACAGTGTAAACAGACTCATAACACAAAAAGAAATTGAAACAGTAATACAAAACCTCCCAACTAAGAAAAGCCCAGGACCAGATGGATTTACAGCAGAATTCTACCAGACATTTAATGATCTACATCCAATACTACTTAATTTATTCAAAAAATAGAAATAGGGAGAACTTCCAAATTCCTTCTACGAAGCCAGCATCACTCAAATACGAAAGCCAGGTAAAGATACAACCAAAAGAGAAAAGTAAATATT
>NW_008329640.1:2249547-2250347 GCF_000622305.1 Nannospalax galili
ACATTTTCACAGAATAGGGAAAAACCATCCTAAGATTCACATGGAAGCACAAAAGACCTCGGATAGCCAAAATAACCCTGAGCACTAAGAGCAATGCCGGGGGGATTACTATACCAGATTTTAAGCTGTATTGCAGAGCTATAGTCATAAAAACAACATGGTACTGGCACAAAAATAAGACAAATAGACCAATGGAACAAAATCGAAGACACAAATATGAGCAAATGCAATTTCAGCCACCTGATATTTGACAAAGAGGCCAAGAACATCAACTGGAGGAAAGACAGCATGTTTAGCAAATGGTGCTGGCAAAACTGGATCTCCACTTGTAGAAGAATGAAACTAAACCCCTATCTTTCACCCTGCACAAAAGTCACTTCCAAATGGATCAAAGATCTCAATATAAAACCTGAAACTCTGTAACTATTAGAAGAAAACTTTGGGAAAAACCTACAAGATATAGGCATAGGGAAGGATTTTCTAAACCAGACATCAATTGCTCAGGAAACAAGGGGAAGAATTAACAAATGGGACCTCCTTAAACTAAAAAGCTTCTGTACATCAAAGGAGACAACCAAGGAATCAAACAGAAAACCCACAGAATGGGAGAAGATCTTCACCAGTGACTCTTCCAACAGAGATTTGATAACCAGAATTTATAACGAACTCAAAAAACAGAGAACCAAGACAAGAAGAAACCCAATTAAAAGATGGACTAAGGAGCTGAGCAGAGAGTTCTCAAAAGAAAAAGTAAAGATGGCTATGAAACATCTTAATGTTCAACATCACTAATAATTAGG
>NW_008329640.1:2251082-2267292 GCF_000622305.1 Nannospalax galili
CAGAGGGAACCATATTACTCCAACAACCTACTGACAAATTATCCACAGCAGATCAAGAAATATATTTCTAGGTAAGGTTAATCTGAGAACAACTGGTCTTTGCCCAAGATTTATCTACATGACACACAATAATTAAAAATACCAGACTGGTGGAACTAACCTTCTTGGGTATTTAACAGACATACTCTGAGGTCTATAATAATTTGGTCAGAGGGACATAAAGGACAGTTTTTGCTCCTTGCCCTCCTAGGTCGACTAGTTCCAGGGGACTATGAGCATCTCTCAAAATGTCCTATAATGGTGGTGAGTCACCTGTCCTCTTGATCAAGGAGGCCAAGGAGACTCCACCAGTGGGGTGGACTTGAACCAGTGTCCAGTCTACAAAGAGGAGGGTCAACACAGAGGAAACATTTCCTCCATGCTTCCAAGCGAAGCCGACCAAGGTCAAGCAGGAGTCAGTGGATGAACCCATATCGAAGGGCATTTAGAGACACACACCTAACTCTATAGGCCTTAATATATATATTAAAATTTTCAAATACTTGAAAAGATTATCAACTTCCATATTCTTCCACATCTGCGTGTGTGTGTGCTTGCGTGCTGTCGGTCTGTCTGGGTGTTGTCTCTGTCTGCCTGTCTGTCTGAGTTGATGAGTGATATATATATATATTAGAGTACAGGAAATTTGGTGGGGGAGAGTAGAAGGGGGTGCAGATAGGGGGAGAGGATCTGAATATGATCAAGATATATTGTATGAAATTGGCAAAACACAATACAAAAGGAAAAAAAATCTTTAAAATGATAATAAACAAACAAGAACAATAACAAATGTCAGAAGACTCCAGTCAGCTTGAGCCATTGTAATAAGGCAGTCCTGTTTTTACCCCATAAGGAAAAATTCTTTGAAAAACTCATCTGTTCTTTCATTCCCAGTTTCTGCGTTCTTCAGCCCCTTTCTGCCTTTAAAGCCAAATTCCTTTGCTCAGCTCATGAAACTCATTTCACTTTATAGAATGAAGTGTTGCCTAATTCTCCAAGCATAAATAGCCGACATTGTGCTAGTCACTTTCCCATTACTGTAATAAACACCTGAGATAATCAACTTGTAGAGAGAAAAGGGTTGGGTTTGTCTCATTTCTTTCCTTTTCTTTCCTTTCTTTCTCGTTTGTTTGTTGCTGTTGTTTCAATTCTATGGCTTGAACCCAAGGGCAACGCTTTGCTAGACAAGCCCTCAATCACTGAGCCCATGATCCTTCAGCCCCTTGTTTTCCGATCTGTAGTGAAACAGCATATTGTGGCAAAGAGCGTGGGGCAGAGTGAAGCTGCTCACATCGTGGCTGAAAGGAGAGCATTAGAATCCCATAATTCCCTTTGAAGGAATGTTTACAATGACCTAAAACTTCCTGCTGTGCCACACTTCTTAAAAGTTCTACCACAGCATAGCTGGGCGTGGTGGCACACGCCTTTAATCCCAGCACTCGGGAGGCAGAGGCAGGCAGATCTCAGTGAATTCTAGGGCATCCTGGTCTACATAGTGAGTTCCAGGACAGCTGGGGCTGCAGGGAGACCCTGTCTCAAAAAGACAAAAAAAAAAAATAAAGTTCTACCACAGCCCAATAATGCCAACCTGGGGACCAATCCTCTACTATGTGAGTCTTTGGGACAGTCCAGACCTAAATAACAGCAGCGGGGGGGTTTGTTTGCTTTTGTTTTGTTTTTAGATGTTTTAACCAAATGTGTTATAATTGTGCCTTTTTAATTTTTTTTTTTTTTTTTTTTTTTTTTGGTCTTTTTAAGACAGGGTCTCCCTGAAGCCCCAACTGGCCTGGAACTCGCTGTGTAGACCAAACTGGCCTCGAACTCATAGAGATCCACCTGCCTGTCTCCTGACTGCTGGGACTAAAGGCCTGCCCCACGACGGGCGATTGTAATTGTGTCTTTTGACAGTAGACGCCTGTAGTACCAAGAGTGAGCATCTCTATTTCTGATACACTGTGGCAAAATGCATTCTGGGATCCAGCAGCAGTTCTAGGTTCCTCTGTGGATATTCCAACTTACTGAATGAGAGACCCCAGCTAAGTCAATGGTGGTGTCGCTAGACAAAAAGGAGGAATATAGACGTCTGGAAGAATATATATATCAACTTAACAGGCATTTTCTGAGTAGTAGGATTGTAGGTGGGATTTTTTTCCCTTGTATTTCTGTCTAGTTTTAATTTTCCAAAAATCCTTGGAAATCAGGGGCTAGAAAGATGGCTCAAAGGTTAAGAACACTGGATGTTCTTGCAGAGGACCCAGGTTCTGCTCTCAGAATACACCTGGCAGCTAACAAACATCTGTAACTCCAGTTCCAGGGGATCTAATGCCCTCTTCTGGCTTCCACGGGCATTGCATACATGGGTACATTTACATACATGTAGGCAAAACACTCATACAGATAAAAATAAAATAAATCAGGGGCTGGAGAGATGGTTCAGTGGTTAAGAGCACTGGCTGCTCTTGCAGAGGACCAGGTTCAATTCCTAGCACCCACATGGCAGCTAAAAACTGTCCATAACTACAGTTCCAGAGGATCCAAAGCCTTCTTCTGACCTCCACAGGCATTGCATGACATGGGTGCACTTACATACATGTAGGCAATAAACTCATACACATAAAATAATAAAAATAGGGCTGGAGAGATAGCTCAGTGGTTAAGAGCACAGACTGCTCTTCCAGAGGACCAGGGTTCGATTCCCAGCACCACATGGCAGCTATGAACCATCCTTAACTCCAGTTCCAAGGGAATCTGAAGCCCTCTTCTGACTTCCACAGAATTGCACGATACAGGTGCACTCATATACATGCAGGCAATACATTCATACATATAAAATAAAAATAATAAATAAAATATTTTTTAAAAATATTAATAAGTAGTAAAAAATAAAATAAATCAAAAAGTTTTAATCCTTTGAAATCAGAATAGAAATGCTAAATTTCTAAAAGCATGGCTTAATTCTCAGAAAATTATGCAAAATTTACTCATCAAGGCTCTTTTAAGGAATCCCTTCTCTTTCCCTGATTATCAATTTATTCAGCAATGTTCCTCAAAGATAAGATGTTGGCACCACATGCTTCAAAACCACTTAGAAGCCTTACTAAAATATCAATTCCAAACTGGGCATCACCATGAGATTCCATGAATTTACACTAGGAGTTCTAGCACTCAGGAGACTGAGGCAACAGAGTCATGAACTCAAGACCAGCCTGGACTACATAGTAAGACCTTCTCTCAAAACACAAATAAAAACTTCCAGGCCCTCTCCCAGATTCAGACTACCTGAAGTGGGGCTCCTGAGATCTTAACCTGCTTTCTAAATGAATCTTTTCTGCACCATAAGCCTGGGGCTCAAAGGGCAAGATTCCCTGGTAGTGGATCTTAGCTTCTACTTCCCCAATTCATGCTGGAGATACTGTTCAATAAAAGAATGAGTGAAGCCTGGCTTGAGGGCACAGTTCCATGAGACATCTGAAGGAACAGGTTCTCAGAATTTGGGTGCATGCTTGACTTTAAAATGAATGCTGCCGGGCGTGGTGGCGCATGCCTTTAATCCCAGCACTCGGGAGGCAGAGGCAAGCAGATCTCTGTGAGTTCAAGGCCAGCCTGGTCTACATAGTGAGTACCAGACCAGCTGGGGCTACAGGAAGACCCTGTCTCAAAAAGACAAAAAAAATGAATGCTAATAGGATAAGGCTCTTTCTTTATTCAGGCAGAACTGTAATGTGGCTTAGAAATGCCACATCCTCATGTAAAGATTATCACACTAAAAGAAATATTTTTATCCATATCTAGGCATAGAAATATATAAAATGATCTGGGAATATTTCCCATATTAACTTTTCATTGTTACAATAGAGTAAATGAGGCAGTCTAACTTAAAAGGAAAAGAGATTTCTTAGCTAACAGTTTTGGAGCTTGGAAATTGAACAGCATGGTGCAGGATTTTCAAGGATCCCCATTGACTAGCATGGTGATGGGAGTGTGTATGTATCTCTCCCTCTTTTTTTTTAATATATTATTTATTTTTATTTTATATGTATGAATGTATTGCCTGGATGTGTATAAGTGCACCCACGTTGTACAATGCCCATGGAAGGAAGTCAGAAGAGAGTGTTGGATCCCCCTGGAATTGGAGCTATGGATGGTTGTTAGCTATCAGTGGGTGCTGTAAATCAAACCTGGGTCCTATGCTAGAGCAGCCAGTGCTCTTAACCACTGAGCCATCTCTTCAGCTCCTCTTCTTATAAGTCACCAGGATCTAACCATGGGTGCTCCATTCTAATGTCTTATCTAATCCTTATTACTTCCAAAAGGCCTCACCTCTAAACACCATAGGAAGGCTAAGTTTCCACCCTCAATACCACTAGCATATGACTCTGGAAATTAAACCCTACCTAACCTCCAGGGAGTAAACCATACTCAAAACATCCATCACTCAGGAGGGCAGATCTCTGTGAGATCAAGGCCAGTCTGGTCTACATAGCAAGTTCCAGGCAAGCTGAGGCTACAGCAATACCTTGTCTCAAAACCAAACAATAAACAAACAAAAATCCACAACGATTTTGTTATATCAGAAAGCAAGGAATCTGAAATGGTTTGAATAAGAATGTCCTCCATAGGCTGCAAGTATTTGAACATTTGGTCAGTTGGTGGTGCTGTTTAGGGAGAGTTCTGGACCGTTGAAGAGGTATTGCCTTGCTGGAGGAAGCACATCACTGGGGGTGGGCTTTAAGAATTCATAGCACCTTGAAGATGTGAGTGCTCTGCTCTGCCTGCCTCAGGTCATACCTTCCCAGTCCTGATGGATTCTTATTCCTCTGGAACAATAAGCCAAATAAACCTTCCTTCTATAAGCTGCCTTGGTCATGGTATTTTGTCACAGCAACAGAAAAGTAACTAATCCAGAAGTCATCAGATTCTACTGGGATTAGACTATATGGACTCTGAATCCAACATGAAGAGCCTCTTGTTCATTGAAAGTAAAATAATTTGTGTTAAATGAGCTAAAACATTAATGGACTAAAACACAGTAACTATTTTTAAATAAATAATTTATTGAGAATTTCATACATGCATGTAAAGTGTTTTGATCAAATCCATGCCACTCCCTCCCCTCCAACTCCTCCCATATATCCCCATCATTTTTTTCTGATAACTTCATGTACTCTTTCTTCTTCTTTGATTTATTTTTTTATTTTTATGGGGCTTTTGGCTACTCTAACATTACCCCTCTGAATAGGTAACCCTAAAATCTTTCAAGGATTAGATACAAGCTCCCAAATACTTTCAACATTTTTGGCCTTTGGAACACAGTATGTTGCTAAGAGGCCCAAGGACATTTTGACTTTTAGCCAAGAAACTGGCTACTTTTCTTTGGGGTCTTTTTACCCTAACTGCCTAGCCAATTCCTACCTCCTGTTCTTATCACGCCATCCTCTGAAGAGGTTACCCAAATTGCCAATAGGGAATCTGGATGCAGACTGCTCTGGCTTCTTCCATGCTAAACAGAGACACAGGGTGAGGCAATTGGGGTACCCCTTCACTGGGTCTATCTAAGAGATTCCCAAATTGCATAACTCTTACCTCTAAGGGGAAAAGAAAGTCCTGGTGAATAGGAGATGTGAAGAAGTAAAGGCAAGAGTAATTAGCATTACAGGTTCTAATCAGGGAACTAGAAAAAAGTCAGAACAGAGAAATTTTCAAATGTTCATATGAGAGCCCATTAGAATTTCTTGACAAGGGCTTCCAAAAGCATCCCTCTATTGGGTTCCTCCTCATTTTTCTTTTGTCTTCCAAGGCTGGACTCTAGCTTGATGGATTCAGGATTTGCTTTCAGGTATTTTGATAGCTGTTGGAATGGTTAGAATCAGTGTCAGTTCCCTCTCAAAGGCAACTGAGGGGTTGCTGAGGTGTATGTTTGACCTGAGGGTATGCACATTGGAAAGCCTTTACCCAGCATGGGTCATGCCTTCTCTTCCTAGCCTTCCCCAGATTGTATACTTTAGCCCTTCCCAAATTCAGGAGGCCATGTGTGATTAGGGTCAAATTACATACAGTTGGCTGGGAAGAGTGGCTGGATACTCCAGTGAGGTCCAGTGACCCTGCTTGGCCCTCCTTTAATGAATGGGTACAACCATCATCAAGCCCAATTGTGACTACGTTTAGTGATCACCCTCAGCTGAAGTCATGATGATGGTAGTTATTTGAAAAGGCTTCTGCACAGCAAAAGACACAATCAAAAAAGTGAAGAGAAAACCCACAGAATGGGAAAAAAATCTTCACCAGTGACACATCTGACAGAGGTTTAATATCCAGAATATATAAAGAACTCAAAAAACAAAGAATCAAGAAAGGAAGTAACCCAATTAAAAGATGGGCTAAGGAGCTGAACAGAGAGTGTTCTCAAAAGAAAAAATAAAGACCACTAAGAAGCATCTTAAAAGGTGTTCAACAGCCTTAGTAACTAGGGAAATGCAAATTAAAACCACCCTAAGGTATCGCCTTACCCTAATCAGACTGGCTAGGATCAAGAAAACAAATGATACCAAATGCTGGTGAGGATGTGGAGAAAGGGGAACACTCATTCACTACTGATGGGATTGAAAACTCGTGCAACCTCTGTGGAAAACAGTGTAAAGAACTCTTAAAAAACTAAAAGTGAACCTACCATATGACCCAGTTATACCACTCCTTGGCATATACCCAAAGGAGTATTGTAGTATTGTAGTATTGTCTCTCCTATTGTAGAGAAACTTGTACAACCATGTATGTTGCTGCTCTTTACACAACAGCTAAGAGATAGAAGCAACTTAACTTCCCCTCAACTGACGAGTAGTTAACAAAAATGTGGTATATTTACACAATGGAGTTCTAGTCAACTGTAAAGAAAGATAAACTAATGAAATTTGCAGGTAAATGGATGGATCTAGACACTGTCATACTAAGTAACACAGACTCAGAAAAACAAATGACGTATGTGCTCCCTCATATGTGGATCCTAGCACCAAATCCTTTCAAATTCCAGGTCCTTTTAAAAAGATGAGGCTATACAGCAGTCCCTTCTGCATGAAATAACTACCATCATCATGACTTCAGCTCAGCCTGATCACAGTAACTATTTTTAATTCCTTGAGTTTATTGTGATACAAAAATTATGAGTCACCCCTGAAAACTGCTAGGAAACTGCATAATTACTTTTAAAAACTGGACCCGTTGTGGTGGCACACGCCAGTAGGATATGCTGAAGAGCAGAGGCAGGAGGATCTGGAGTTTCAGGCCAGCTCAGGCTACACATTGCCAGGCATGGTGGTACATGCCTTTGATCACAGCACTCCAAAGGCAGAAGCAGGTGGATCTCTGTGAGTTCAAGGCCAGCCTGGTCTACATAGTGAGTTCCAGGCCAGCTGGGGCTACAGGGAGACCCTGTCTCAAAAAAAAGACCCCCCCCAAAAAAAACTAGTAGGTAGAGGGTAGAGATGGTTCAGTGGTTATAATATCAGTCGTTAGAAGAAAAGATAATGGGGACTGGAGAGATGGCTCAGTGGTTAACAGCACTGGTTGTTCTTGCAGAAGACCCAGGTTTGAATCCCAGCACCCACATGGCAACTAATGGCTGTCCATAATTCCAGTTCCAAGGGATCTGATGCAGTCTTCTGACCTCTGTGGGCATTGCACAACATGGGTGCACTTACATACATGCAGGCAATACACTCATAAAATAAAAATAAAAGAATAAAAGACTATTCTTTTTATGTGTATGAGTGTTCTCCCTACATGTATCTATATGCACCATATGTAGGCCTGGTGCCCATAGAGGCCAAAAGGGGGTGTCAGATCCCCTATTCTGGAGTTACAGACTGTTGTGAGTAGTCATGTAGGTGTTGAGAAATAAACCTGGATCCTCTGCAAAAGCAGCAAGTACTCTTAACTGCTGAGCCATCTCTCTGGTCCCACAATATTAATCTTGATTGTCAGCTTGCCTGCACTGAAAGACACCTAGGAGATTAGGAAAGTGCAGCTCTGGGTGAATCTCTGATGGTGTTTCCTGGGACAATTGGATGGTGAGGGCTCTGACTTGACGATAATTTAATACATTGATGGGTTCAGAATTTTAATACACTATTGGGAGCTAGTGGAACTGTAGGAAGTAAAGCCTTGTGGGAGGAAGTGGATCATTGGGGGCTGTTGAAGGGTATGCCTTAGTCCTTGCATAGTCCTTGCATAGGGTATGCCATAGTCCTTCCTGTTACTCTCTGCCTCAAGCGGATCATTGGGGGCTGTTGAAGGGTATGCCTTAGTCCTTGCATAGTCCTTGCATAGGGTATGCCATAGTCCTTCCTGTTACTCTCTGCCTCCCGTCCACCTGAGGTAACTTACTTTCCTCCACCACATGCTCTTTGCTGCTCTGCCTCACCATGCAGGGATCCAGAAGTAAAGAATCCAAGTCACCATGAACTGAAATGTGAATCAAAACAAATCTTTCCTACTGTAAGTTGTGTATGTGTTCAGTCACAACGATGGAAGTTCAATTACTATGGCTTGGGGAGCACATACTTGGCATGCAAAGGATTGTGCTTGATACCCATCATTACAGCAAAGTGGTGAGGGTGGGATGTCATTCAGTAGAGTATGTGACTGCCATGTTCAATCACCATCACCACACACAAAAAAATAAGTTATATTTTATATATTTATATATAAATGAATATTGGGACTGTGGCTTTAACTCAGTGGTAGAGTGCTTACTTAGCTTCCATGTAGCTCTGGGCTTACCTCTCAGCAATGCGCACACACACACATGCACACACACACACACACACACACACACACATACAACTAGACATTAAAACATTAAAGAGAGTCAATATTTTTTTCCTGGTCTTTTTAAGCCAGGGTTTCCCTGTAGTCCCAGCTGGCCTGGAACTAGCAGCTGAGTCTGGCCTTGAACTTCTGATCCTCCTGCCAGTGTTGGGATTACAGGTGGGTACCACCATGTCTGGATGGAAATTCTCTTAACAGAAGCATTCCAATTGATAAATGGAAAATCAATTGTATAATTAGATCATCATCAACTTGCAGTCCTTAATGATTAATAGGTTTGACATCAGCCATAAATGGCTAGCATCACCAGACAGACCTCTAGATATAAGATCCTTCAGACAGAAGCAAACGTCCCCATTAAAGAGATTGTTTTCTCCCTTTTCCAAGCCCACTACAAAAACAAAACAAAACAAACTCTGAATGTTATCAAGTCTGCATATCAGTGAAACAGAGACAGAATTCTAAGTAAAGTGTTGAACAACATCAAGAAGTTGCAGGTAGATCTGAGAAGACTTAAGGAAAGGAGTTGGGGATAAATATGATCAAAATGCATTACATAAGATTCTCAAAGAATTATTTTTAAAAAATTTTTAGAGAAACTTTACAAAAGGGGCCAGTGAAGGGCTCAGAAAATCAAGAAGCCTGCCACCAAGGCTGATGACCTGAGTTTGATCCCTTGGATCCACATGGTGAAAGAACAGAACTGATTACTCTGACCTCTGTATACAATCCATGGCACATTCACACACACACAAAACAAACAAACAAATAAACATAGTTTAAAAAAATAAAAAGTCACACTAATAAAATCAAGGTTATGGGAAAGTTGACAAGGCAAATGATTCAGATTCTTCAATAAATTACTGCATGAAAATAAATAAAAATGGGGCTGGAGAGATGGCTCAGCAGTTAAGAGCACTGACTGCACTTGCAGAGGATCTGGGTTTGATTCCCAGCACACACATGGAAGTTAACTACCATCTGTAGCTCTAGTTCCAGGGGATCTGACACCTTCTTCTGACCTCTGCAGGCAGGCATTGCACGACACGGGTGCACTTACACACAAGCAGGCAATACACTCATACACATAAAATAAAAATAAATAAAAGTGCTGGGCGTGGTGGTGCATGGCTTTAATCACAACACTTGAGAGGCAGAGGCAGGAGGATCTCTGTGAGTTCCAGGCCAGCCTGGTCTACATAGTGAGTTCCAGGCCAGCTGGGGCTACAGGGATTCCCTGTCTCAAAAAGACCAAATAAAATAAAATTAAATTAAATTAAATTAAATTAAATTAAAATTAAATAAAATAAAATAAATGTGATGGAGGGGAAACCTGGACGATAGATGAAAAGATTACATAATACAAAAATTTAAGACAATTACGGAAATATGAATACTAATTGGATATTTGATAACACTAAAGAATTTTCAGGTAGCTGTTTGTGCTCATACCTGTAACCCCAGCACTCAACTGAGGCAGGAAGATTGCTGAGTTTGAAGCCATAATGGACTTCACAATGAGTTCCATGTTGGTCTAGGCTACATAGTGAGATCCCGTACACATTTAAAAAAATGATCTCTATTTTAAATTAGATGTGGAAATGTCTTGGTGGTGCCTCCCAGCTTTAGGCGGAGGAGAGAGGATAAGGCCAGGGGATTATCTGAGTCTAGAGTTGAAGATTAACCTGGGCAGCTTACTAAGAACCCCACCTAAAATTAATTAATTAAATTTGGATTTATGTCAATGATGGAACTTTGGTTGCAGTTTTGTAAAGGAGGCCTTACTTTCCAAAGAAACATACTAAAATATTTACAAGTGAAATAAAATGCTAGAATTTGCTTCAGTGTAACCTGGAGAAGAGAAAAGAAAGTTGGCCCCATGTCAAAACTTAATAATGTTGGTGGTAAATTCTAGGTTCTCTACTTTTGAGTATGTTTGAAACCTTTCATACTCCAAATGTTCTACAAGTTCAGGTTAAAACTTTAAATTTTCAAAAAATAAATTTTAAGTTATTCATACTCCTACTTTTCAGAGATAATCACTTGTATCATTGCCAGTATACCCTCCTAACTTTTAAATAATATACACCTCATAAAACCTACTGTAAGGGCTGTAGAGATGACTGATCAGTTAAGAGCATTGACTTTTCTTGCAGGAGAGCCAGGTTCCATTCCAGTACCCACATAGCGGCTAAGAACCATCTTAACTCCAGTTTCAGAGGATCTGATGTCCTCATCTGACCTCCATGGGCACTGCACAACATGGGTGAACTTATATACATGGAGGCAATACACTCACACATAAAATAAAAATTATAATAATAAAAACCTACTGTAAATATTGTTTTCTAACCTGATTTTTTTTTCAAATAAGATACACTTTTTCTAGTTGTTAAAACTTCTTAAACATGGGACTGGAGAGATGGCTCAGTGGTTAAGAGCACTGGCTGTTCTTCCTGGGTTTGAATCCCGGCACCCTCATTGGGACTAACAACCATCTTTAACCTCTTCTGTCCTCAGGCATTGTACCACACATACATGTAGGCAATACATGCATACATATAAAATAAAAATAATAAAAAAATTCTTGAGCTGGAGAGATGGCTCAGTGGTTAAGAACACTGGTTGTCCTTGCAGAAGACCCATGTTCAAATCCCAACACCCACATGGCAGCTAACAACTGTCCATAACTACAGTTCCAGGGGATCTTACAGTCTCTTCTGTCCTCTGAGGGCATTGCCGGACATGGGCACACTTACCTACATGTAGGCAATACACGCATACACATAAAATAAAAATAATAATTAAAAGTGTCTGAATTTTTTTAAAAATCTTAAACATTATTCTTAATGTTTATAATTGTATTTTTAGTGCCTAACATTTATTGAATAAATCTTCTATTTTTTAAAATATATTTTATTTATTTTATTTTATGTGTATGAGTGTATTGCCTGCATGTATATGAGTGCACCCGTGTCGTGCTATGCCGTAGAGGTCAGAAGAGGGCATCAGAGTCCCCTGGAACTGAAATTAAGGATGGTTCGTAGCCACTATGTGGGTGCTGGGAGTCGAACCCCAACCCTGTGCAAGAGCAGTCAGTGCTTTTAACTGCTGAGCCATCTCTCCAGCTCCCAGTCTTATATTTTTGCTACTAAAATTGTTGCTGCTCTAGACATCCTTGGCATTCTTTATTTGGGGGTAGCAGTGATGGGTTTTTGTTTTAAGTAGAATTAGTACGATGGCACACACATACAATCCCAGCACCTTGGGAAGTTGAGACAGGAGTTCAAAAGACTCCATCTCAAAACAAAAGAAAAAGGCCAGTCATGGTGGTGCATGCCTTTAGTCTCAGCATGCAGGAGGCAGAATCAGGAGGATCTCCATGAGATTGAGGCCAGCCTGGTCTACAGGATGAATTCCAGGCCTGCTAGGGCTATAGGAAGACCATCTCAAAAAGACCAAAAAAAGGTTTGGGATTTTGTTTGTTTGTTTGTTTGTTTGGTCTTTTTGAGACAAGGAGTCCCTGTATATCCCCAGCTGGCCTGGAACTCACTATGTAGACCAGGCTGGCCTTGAACTCACAGAGATGTGCCTGCCTCTGCCTCCTGAGTACCGGGATTAAAGGTGTGTACCACCACACCCAGCTGGGGTTTTTATTTTCATTTTTTTAAAGAATAGTTAAAAATAAACATTTTCAAGTACTTAATAAATATTGCCAAACTCCCTTCCAAAAAAGCTTTCATCTATTTACTTCCTTAACCTTAATGGGCCAGAATTTCCTTTTTCCCAAAACCTCACTCCAGAAAGTTTTCAGTTTGCCAAGTTTATTAAAGATTCTAAATTAGAAAAGCAACTGGTAAGCATGCTGGAGCCAGACAAGCCTGTCTTCCCTTTCTATTAGCTGCGTAGCATTGCAAAAGTTACTAATTTCTCTGGGCCTAGTTCCTCATTTCTAAAATGGAGGAAAGAATAGCATTGCTTGTGGTGGGTCACACCTATCCCAACACATGGGAGGCTAAGTCGGGAATACTTCCTGGAGTTCAAGACCAGTCTGGGATGTACAGTGAGTTCCAGGAAAACCAGGAATACAGAATGAGACCCTATCTCCAAAATATAAAAAACAAACAAGAATAACATTCGTTAGAGGTCATGGCCGTTGAAAGAGATGATAATCATGATACATCATCTCTTCATTTCCTAAGACAGTTCCTGCCTTGGTAAATGTTAGCTATAACCGTCAGCATTGTTGTCTCTCTCATAGCTTGGCTCCTTGCAGAATACATTTAATAGTTTTTGTGATGGGATCTTCTTTTTCATGAAATGATTGGGTTTTTTTCTTACTTCTTCTGTATTCAAGTGTACATTTGAGATAGCTTGTGGGCGTTAGGGTGCGCTAGGTGGCTGTAAGCAACAGAAACCCCGAGGCAAGCTGATAGAGCTGGAGCACTTGGAAACACTGAAGAACTCAGATGTTGCGGGACAGTGCTTAGGATTCTCTGGGCTCTTACCTTGAGATTATCTTGAGCCCCATCTAATGTCATCAGAATAAGGTTTCTGTTCCCAGTTGCTTGAGCTACATGTTCCTGCATTGACTTCCCAGTGGGGAAAAAGACCTTGCCCACTGCCATCCAATAGAACCTTAAGTTTTATCCTGGTTGCAGAGCTAGGGAGGTAGCTCAGTCAGAAAGTGCTTGCCACACAAACGTGAGAACCCGAGTTTAATGACTCATGTTCAAAGCCGGTGCAGCAGCATGAACTTGTAATCCAGCACTAGGGAGGCAGAGAGAGGAGGATCCCTGGGGTTTGCTGACCAGGTAGTCTAGTTGAATTGGCAAATTCCAGGTTCAGTGAGAGGTTCTGTCTCAAAAACTTAGGTGCTGCCTTTAATCCCAACACTCAGGAGGCAGAGACAGGTGGATCTCTATGAGTTCAAGGCCAGCCTGGTCTACATAGCGAGTTCCAGGCAACCTGGACTTACAGGGAGATCCTGCCTTGAAAAATCAAACAAAACAAAACAAAAACTTAGGTGAAGAGTAAAAAAGAGACCTGATGTTGACTTCTGGCCTTTGTGCACACACTTGCACTCACATAGGTACACACACAAACACACACACACACAATTTATAGCGCTTGGAAACCTGAGATTTTTATTTATTTGTTTTGAAGCTTGCTACAGGAACATACTTAGGAGCCCCAAGCAAACCTGTACATATGGACATTGCTGTAAGACAGAGGAGACCTGTAGATTAGCCAAGAAAGAACAAACTTTTAAATAAACGCTGCAGATAAAATTGAGCATTCAAGTAAGAAAGCTGAAGTGGCACTGACTCCTATCTCACATCTGCAGAATATTCAATTCCAGGTGGAACCGACATAAACAGGAATAACTACAAAAGGAATAACTACAAAGCTTCTACAAGATAAGACCTCAGCACAAGGATTCCTCAAACACCATGAACGCTAGCCACAATGTAAAAGATTCATAAACTTGCTTACTTCAGAATTAAATTTCTTGTTTATCAAAAGACACTATTGTTAAAGTGAAAAGGCAAGCGGAGAATGGAAGATATTTGCAACAGATAAAGATATTTGCAACCACGTGAGGAATTCTCACAAAGCATCAAAAAAAAGACAACTCAGAAATAGATGGAGACACATATCACAAAAATACATTCAGAGGTGGGACAGGGGACATGGCTCAGTGGGTAAAGTGTTTGCTATGTAAGCATAAGGACCTGAGTCTGAGCCCCAGCACTGGTGGGTGTGCTGGTATGCTTTTGTAATCCCAGCACTGGGGAGGCTGAGACAGATGGATCCTGGACCTCCATAGCCTAACTGGAAGCCTCAAGTCCCAGTAAGAGACCTGTCTCAAAAAAAGGGGGGGGGAGGAGTGGAGAGATGGCTCAGTTGTTAAGAGCACTGTTCTTGCAGAAGACCTGGGTTTGAATCCCAGCACCCTCATGGTGACTAACATTAGTCCAGTTCCAGGGGATCCTCTGCAGTCACTGCAGGACATGGATGCATTTACATACTTGCAGGCAATACACCTAAAATAAAAATCAGCAAAAAAAAAAAAAAAACCTTATACAGTGGATGGTGGTTAAATGCAAAAACTTACAACTGATCAAAGCATAGGAAGTAAGTGTCAGCGGAGTGCTCAGCCACACATGGGATATCTGTATCACACACCCCAAGGCTCAGGGACTATTGAGGATGAGGGAGCAGAAAGATTGTAAGAGATAGAGATCAGGGAGGTCTGGAGTGAAAGAACCACTGCACTCAGGATCTCACAGCAGCTGAGGTTATGCAAAAACTTACAACTGATCAAAGCATAGGAAGTAAGTGTCAGCGGAGTGCTCAGCCACACATGGGATATCTGTATCACACACCCCAAGGCTCAGGGACTATTGAGGATGAGGGAGCAGAAAGATTGTAAGAGATAGAGATCAGGGAGGTCTGGAGTGAAAGAACCACTGCACTCAGGATCTCACAGCAGCTGAGGTTGCCTGCCCAGGACCTGCACAAAAATCAAACCAAGCAACACTCTAGCACAGAGCTCCTAACTGAGGAGCTATGGGCAATTCATTGCTTCTGGGGGAGGGAGAGTCAGTTATATTTTAAAGAGTGTGGCCCCTGGTGTGTCAACCACAGTCCAGTGGCTGGACCCACAGACGGGAGTATATGAGTAGCACAAATTGGACTCAATGGGTTACTAGAAAAAAGAAAGAATGGAGAGGTGAGGAGTACATGTGTGGGGGGGGTAAGAGGAGGAGTAGAAGGTCAATATGTTCAAAACATATTGTATGAAACTCTCAAAGAATTAATAAAAATATATTTAAAACAAGGTGGGGGCTGGAGAGATGACACAGTGGTTAAAAGTACTGGCTGCTGAGAGTTTGGGTTTAGATCCCAACAGCTATATCAGACAGCTCACAACTACCTGTAACTGCAGTTTCAGGGAACCTGATTCCCTCATCTGGCCTTCGAGGGCATTGCATAACACAGGTGCACTTACATACATGCAGACAAAACACTCATGCATATAAATTAAAATAAAATATTAAATAATTTTTTAAAAGTATGGTGACACACCTTTAATCCCAGCTCTCAGGAAACAGAAACAGGTGGAGCTCTGTAAGATTGAGGCCAGTGAGTTCCAGGCCATCTGGGGCTACAGGGAGACCTTGTCTCAATAAATAAATAAATAAATAAATAAATAAATATTTAAAAAATTGAAAAAAAAAGGTGCAAATTGAAACTGCCCTGAGGTGACACTGCTGCCCTTGTCAGCTTGGGGGAGACTAGAAAGCAACTTGCTGACCCTCCCGGCCGGAGGGCTGGTTGGACGTCC
>NW_008329640.1:2268850-2271983 GCF_000622305.1 Nannospalax galili
CGGCCTGGTCTCCATAGTGAATCCAGGCCAGCTAGGGCTACAGGGAGACCCTGTCTCAAAAGGACATAAATAAATAAATAAGCAAATAAATATAAATAAATAAATATTTAAAAAATTGAAAAAACAAGGTGGACAGTATCTGAGGAATGACACCTGAAGTTGACTTTTGATCTCCATATGTGCACTTGCACACACATGTGCAACCCCTCACATATAAACATACACATAGCTGCATATACATACAAATAAATAGCCATGCCAGGGAGCCCCCAGAGGCTCTCAAAGCAATATTGCCATTGCTCTTGGTGGCTCCCCAGAACTACATGGTAAGACTCTATTGCTAAAGATTCCATACACTTTGTACAGAATGCAGAGAAGTCAAACTGGAACTGAGCTACAAGCTTCCTCCCTGCTGGATACAGCTCATACTGCCAGAAGGTGCAATAGAGGCTGCTGGGAGTGAAAAGTTATCATTGGCTTTGCCCAGCTGTGGATCCTGACTGCTACAATACCACCTCCCAGGCAAGATATGGCCACTTTTACAATAGTGGCAAGACTAGAGAGTAACCAACCACTGTCTGATTGGATCCGAGGCCTGTTCCTTGGTAAGGAATACACTCCTGGTACTGTAAAGGTGGTCAAAAGCCTATGACTAGGGAGGTCAGAGGCCTTAGTAGGAAATCTACTACTGGTATTTTGCTAAATAAAGATGCAAAGTGCCTTCTAAATATTTATGTTTATACCCCATAGACCAGTGCTGCTCTCAGCCTGGGGCAGAAAAGCTCTTTTTTTTTTTTTTCTGGTCTTTTTGAGACAGGGTCTGCCTGTAGCCCCAGCAGTCCTGGAACTCACTATGTAGGTCAGGCTGGCCTTGAACTCACAGAGATCCGCCTGCCTCTGCCTCCTGAGTGCTGGGATTAAAGGCCTGCACCACCATGCCCAGCAGAAATGCTTTTTTTTTCTCTGTAGTGGGTGGGCAACAATTAATGCAGAGACTCATAACTGGTCAAAATGCTGAGAATGAGTGACTGTTGCATGCTCAGCCCTAAATGGAACATCTGTATCACTCCATTTACGGTGTAGGGGACATGAAGGAAAAGGAAGTAAAAAGATTGCAAGATCCAGAGGATGGAGAGGCGCTGGATGAAAAGCTGCCTTCTGGATATGACACAGCCATGGTAATCATGAACACAGAGCAGCTGTGACTACTGCACAAGCACAGAGAGGGACGGGGGGCGGGGAGAGGGGAGAGACATGAATGTCAGGGAGGAACTAGTTGAGGGGAAGAAGGCAGCTCAGCAGACGGGGAGGGAGATGAAAGAGGGGAATGGGGTGAATGTGATTACAATGCACTGTATATATGTATTGTCAAAAATAAAAATAGTCAGGATGCAAAGTCAATTTATAAAGTCACTAGCCTTTCTATACACCAATAACGAGCAGTCAGAGAAAGAGATCAAAAAAACACTCCCAATCACA
The DNA here is from genome assembly GCF_000622305.1 of Nannospalax galili. Lineage (NCBI taxonomy): Eukaryota > Metazoa > Chordata > Mammalia > Rodentia > Spalacidae > Nannospalax > Nannospalax galili. The sequence continues at coordinate 2,270,330 of NW_008329640.1, forward strand.
ATATCCTCAGAAAAAATATCTAGGAATAAACCTAATCAAAGACATTAAAAATCTCAACAAGCCGGGCATAGTGGCGCACGCCTTTAATCCCAGCACTTGGGAGGCAGAGGCAGGCAGACCTCTGTGAGTTCAAGGCCAGCCTGGTCTACATAGTGAGTTCCAGGACAGCTGGGGAGACCCTGTCTCAAAAAGACCACAAAAAAAAAATCTCGACAATGAAAACTATGAGCCTTAGAATAAAGAGGTGAGAAAGGTACAAGGACATGGAAGAACCTCCAGTGCTCATGGACTGGTAGAATTAACATTGTCAAAATGACCATCCTACCAAAGCAATTAATATATTCAATGCAATCCCAATCCAAATTCCCAGGACATTCTTCACACAAATAGAAAAAATGTCCTAAAATTCATATGGAATCATAAAAGACCCCAGAAAGTGAGAGAAATCCTGAGCACAAAGAGCAATGCTGGAAGGATTACCATACCAAATTTCAAACTCTATTACAGAGCTATAGTCATAAAAACAACATGGTATTGGCACAAAAACAAAAATATAGATCAACGTAACAAAATAGAAGACCCAAACATGAGTGCATGTCACAATTTCAGTCATCTGGTATTTGACAAGGGCACCAAGAATACACACTGGAGGAAAGACAGCATCTTCAACAAATGGTGCTGGGAAAACTGGATCTCCACGTTTAGAAGAATGAAATTAGACCCATACCTATTACCCCATTCAAAAATTGACTCCAAATGGATCAAAGACATCAATGTGAAACCTGAAACACTAAAACTGTTAGAAGAAAACATAAGTAGGACCCTACAAGATATAGGTGAAGGAAAGTACTTTCTAAATCAGACTTCAGTTGCTCAAGAATTAAGATCAACAATTGACAAACAGTACCGTATTAAACTAAAAAGCTTCTGAAAAGCAACGGAAACCACCAATCAAGTAAAGAGGAGGCTCACAGGGTGGGAGAAATTTTTACCAGCTATACATCTGATAGAGAATTACTATGCAGAATATACAAAGAACTCAAAAAACAAAGAATCAAGAAAACAAATTACCCAATTAAAAAATGGTCTGTGGATCTGAACAGAGAACTCTCAAAAGAAGAAATAAAAATGGCTAAGAAATACCTTTAAAAGTGTTCAACATTCTTAGTAATTACAGAAGTGCAAATTAAAATTACTCTAAGATTTCATCTTACCCCAGTCGAAGCGGCTAAGATCAAGAAAACACCACCAAATGCTGGCAAGAATGTGTAGAAAAGGGAACCCTCATTCACTGCTGGTGGGATTGCAAACTGGTGCAATCACTATGGCAATCAGTGTGGAGAACTCTTAAAAAACTAAATCTAGGCTGCGCAGGCGCAAGTCGTAGGTGGGGGTCGGCTGACTGCAGGGACTCCAGGCCGATTTACGCCGGTGGCAAGGGCCGGGGATCCCAGCAGCCATGGCGAGTCAGTCGTAGGGGATTCAGCAGCTGCAGGCGGAAAAACGGGTGGCCGAGAAGGTGTCCCAGACCCTCAAGCGAAAGAACCGGAGCTGAAGCGGGCCAAAGAAGCAGCCCAGGCTGAGGGAGAAAGCGTTCAAGGCCAAGGAAGCTGCGGCACTGGGGTCCCACGGGAGCTATAGCAGTGAAGTGGAG
>NW_008329640.1:2278105-2308561 GCF_000622305.1 Nannospalax galili
ATTCCTGTTTGGTCTCTACTTACAGCCTGGAGGCAGAACCCTAAACTAAGTGTCCTTTAGATCCGAATTCCCTTTCGTGTACACGTTACTGAGGATTTTGTTAATGTCTTTGCTGTTGACATGCAGCATCTCTGTGTTCATGCTTTTCTACTTTTAACCACTTCCTGATGTCACTCTTTGAAAACAGGAAAGAACCGGAGGCTGAAGCAGGCCAAAGAAGAAGCCCAGGCTGAGATTGAACAGTACCGCCTGCAGAGGGAGAAAGAGTTCAAGGCCAAGGAAGCTGCGGTAGGCCCCTTCTCATTATTGCTGTACTTAGGCAAATGTAAAAACACCCTTGGCCTTTGTATGCCAGCACTAAGCGCTTATCCCTCCCCAGTTCCTGCTTATTAAATATGGTTTATTGGATGCTTAGCCTGTCTTGGAATGGCCACTATATCAAATTGTAGTCTTCATTAATTTTGTTATTTAGCAGTCTCTTAAGCAGTTGACATGTGCAGGGTTCTCTGCTGGATCTCGGGATCAGCTGAGCAGTAGACATATTCCCTGCCTTCCAGGAGCTTAGCTTACAGCAAGTCCTGAAAACCTGTGATGAGAATACAGCAGATCCTGTACCTCAGTAAAATACATGGAGAGACTGTCCCCATCCTAGACTACTACAACACACAGAAATAACACAAAGACAGATCTTGGGAATACAGCAGGTGCAGAGAAAGTTCTAGAAGGGGAAAGAAGGGAGGAGGGCTTCTCAGGGAACAGAGTCGTACATGTCATAGTAGTTCCAGTTTACTGGCCTTTTAAAAAACCCACGTGAAAGACTGTGTTTATCCTAATCTAGGCGTTTAGGATTTATGTGCTCTGGACTCTTCTCTTATTTCTGCCTTTGGCGTTATATGCTTCATTCTTGTGGTCTTCTGTGGTTTCAGGCCCATATCTGTCCAGACCTTGGTCAGTCAATTGTAGATACATGCCTCTCTCTTAGTGTTAGGCAACATGGGGTTTGATCATCTTTGCACTGGGCAGTAATGGGGCTGTTAAAATGTACTGTGTTCCTCTTGGTTAATTGGTGCTATGAGTTGGGCACACACAATTCCCTGTGTCAGGGCAGCCATCTTGTGTCTATATTTTCAGTGTGTGCCCCAGTTGCTGATGGGATAGTGCCAGTGGTCTACTGTAAAGCACAAGCTATGCTTTTCTAGCATGCTGTAGCTAAAATTCCTCCTGGGAGGTGCAAAGGACGTCTGGCCCGCTTCTCTCTCTTGGTCCCTAAGACAAACCGAGGTTCTGTTTCACCAAATTGCAGTCTGGGAAACCAGTGAGTGTATTGAACTTACTTACAGAGCAGTGGGTGAGTTTACTTTCAGGAGTGTGGGTACTCCCCTCTAAGGCCACTGGAAAGTCTCCATCCAGGCATGGATTGCTCCCTACAGCGGCAAAAAAATGGCTCAAGGGCCTCCCTGTGGCTTCCTCAGCTTGCATACCCTTAGTGCACAACTAGGGCCAACTGGTTGGTTGGGAAGTGTGACTGGTCTTCCTGCCCCTCCTTTCTTGTGGAGTCTAACAGTCAACAAGTTTGGCCGTGATGATCTTAGGCAAGTGGGTGTAACCAAGCTTGGGAAGAAGGCACCTGTCCATAGTCGTCTGGTTGGAGGGCAGTCTTATGCAACACATGCTGCCATAGTAGCCTCTTTAGTTTTGAGATACTTACTGGGACTTGGCACATGGTTTATATTCATGAAAAGAGGTAGTGTCTCAATCTCTTGCATGCTGGAATTTACAGGCATGTGCCTCTATGCCTGGTTATGCGTTTAATAACATTTTCCCACCTTTAAAACCATGCCGTAGATAAATAAATGCTAACTTCATTGGTACTGTTATTTTTCGTATAAGCTGCATACTTTACTGTTCAGCAGTATGAAATGAACTGTATTCTCTTGTACAGATGTGCACACCAGTTTGTAACTGGTTTCAGTGGTATGTTTGTGTCTTGCTGTTGCTCCTCCTGATACTACTCGGGATTGACTGGTTCTTTAATACGAACTTTTTTTTTACCCCTGTGCTCAGGCAGTTCTGCTTTAGCCTGCCATGTAGCTGTGTTTATAAGTGGGCACCACTCTGGTGCCCATAGTTACTGAATCTTTTTTACAGGAAGACAGGGTCTCCCTGTAGCCCCAAGTAGCTTGGACAACTCACTATGTAGACCAGGCTGGCCTTGAACTCACAGAAATCTTCCTGCCTCTGCTTCCCAAGTCCCGGGATAAAAGGCTTGTGCCACCACATCTAGTTAGTTGCTGAATCTTTAGTTTAATTCTGGTCTTTGCTAGAGGCTGCATGTTTGATTGTGGACGGATGTGACAGGGTCTCTGGGCTAGTTTCCTGGCTATTGACGGTGGTAGCTCCCCAGTAACTCTGGGGGAATGCCTGGTTCTTTACACACTTGTACTCTGTCTGTTGCTGGTGTGTTGCATTCATCTCAGTGAGCTGGGGTTTTTCTCCTCAAGCCAGGAAGTTTCATCCTTCATGTTTCAACTGGAGAATGTTTCTGACAATCCCTTGTGTCCTCTCTTTGCTCCAGGCACTGGGGTCCCATGGGAGCTGTAGCAGTGAAGTGGAGAAGGAGACCCAGGAGAAGATGACCATCCTCCAAACCTACTTCCAGCAGAACAGGATGAAGTCCTTGATAACCTCTTGGACTTTGTGACATCCGGCCAGAAGTCCATGAAAACTACCTCATAAATGGATAGAAGGCAGATGCCAATGCTCTGAGCTTGGCATTGGAGTCCCTCGTGAACTAGGAAACCTCCAGGAAGCCTGAGCTCTGTACTGAGGAAAGGCTTTGTTAAATTAGTCCTCTACTTTGTAGTTAGTCCAGTCACTTTGGAGAGCAGCAAACCCAGCTCTTTGTAAAGACTTAGTACTTACCTAAAGTTTCATCTTTTACTTTGCTGTCTTTAATGAATATATGCTGTCTGTTTTCCCGTATGTTCACACAAGTAACAGGTATCAATGTTAACTTTTCCTTTTAGTTTAGTTAAAAAAAAAACTCTTTGAAGAAAGCAAGGGATTATATTGGTCCCTTACACTTTCTTAAAGGTCAGGGGCTTTATCTATGAAAACGTAGTAAATAGTTATTTGTAATCTGTATGAAGCAGCACCAGCCTTAAAGCAGTCCATTCTGGCTAAGGGTTACACAGTGAATACTAAAACCGTGTTCAGGCTGCTCCTAGCTTTATCTTAATCCAAATTACTAGATAATAGGATTCAAGAACTTTATCATGTTGTTTGGTTGTTTGGTGTATTGGTAATCATTTAAAGTAAAACTTTGTCATGCAAAAAAAAAAAAAAAAAAAAGAAACTAAATCTACCATATATCTAGCTATACACTCCTGGGCGTGTATACCTAAAGGACTCAATATCCTACTACACAGGTACTTGCTCAGCCATGTTTATTGCTGCTCTTTTCACAATAGCTAGCAGAGTCAGGAGAATCAGAAGTTCAAGGTTATCCTCAGCTGCATAAGGAAGGTGAAGCCAGCTTAGGCTAGAAACCCTCTCTCAAAAAAAAAAAAAATATTTTGAGCCGAGGGTGGCACACGCCTTTAGTCCCAGCACTCAGGAGGCAGAGGCAGGCAGATTTCTATGAGCTCAAGGCCAGCCTGGTCTACATAGCGAGTTCCAGGGCAGCTGGGGCTACAGGGAGACCCTGTCTCAAAACGACCCCCCCCAAAAAAAACAAGATCTTTGAGAAACTGTCAAATTTATAAATTTATTCTTCTGCTAATAGCTACACCATTTTACACCCCCAGTTTACGAGAATTTCATCTTCATTTCTGGTTTTATTTATTTTGTTTTAAATATTATTTGTACATTTTTATTTATAAATTGTGTATGTTGTGTGGTATTTGTGTGTGGGTGTACATGTCATGGCACAAATGTGGAAGTCAGAGGACAACTTGTAGGAATCAGTTTTCTTCTTCTACCATGGACTAAACTCAGGTCCTAAGGTTTGGTAGCAAGTACTTTTTACCTGTTGAGCCATCTCACCAGCCTCCTTATTTTATTTCACTTTATTTTACTGAAATAGCAAAGCTGACTATTTTGTTCTAGCTTTCGCTTTACCCTGTGTTTTTGCCCAGCCATTCCCACTGCAGCCAGCCAGGCAGAATGTCTCATGCGGGCAGTTTCAGGAAGTACATTGTTTCTACAACACTGGAAAACTTACAAGTTGTCAGGTAGCATGTCCTCCCTTCCAGCTATACCTGCATCTCCATGGAGGCCATTGTTTCTACAATTCTGAGAAATTTGTTTTTTCCTTATCAACGCTTTTTGTTAACTGAAAACCTCTTTGTTAACTGACCTGTCCCTGGTCTGGTGTAACTATGGTGATCTGATGTAACTATGGTTATTGGCTTTGCCCCTGGCATGATGTAATTATGATTTTAAGCTTTATAAACCCTGCTCTGCTTCTCCTCAGGGCCAAGAGTTCTCTAGGGGCATTAATCCCCTCTCTGACCACCGGCTATTTAAAAAGGACTCCTAATTCGACCATCACTATGTTATGATGTTGCTTCACCAGAGAAGACCACACAGACACAAACAAATTTGCCAAAAGAAAGCCTTTTATATTTTTCTAGCTGGCCAGCGACCACACTGGGCAATCATTCCCAAGTGTAGTCCTGAGCTGTCTCTAGGGTAAGCTTTTATACAGAAAAACTACAGATGGGTAAAAAGTTTAAGTTCCCAAGCATAGGGGTAGAAATCCCCCTTAACAATTTCTATTCTGTAAAACAATAATTACTATTTTGTAAAAACAAGCCAAGCATAACCTACAGAAGCCATTAATCTACAGTTATCAGGTGAACTCAGGGACATGATGTCCTGTTCTCAAGACAACCAGGGACCTGTTGACATGTTCCCACACCCCAGGCCAACTGCCTTTTAGTTTCAGAGCCTACAGTCAGCCTAGACTTCAACATGGCATAGCTATGGTCAAGAAGGTGCCTTATGTGATATTCCTCTGTGCATCTCACTATTACAAGTCTGGTTCTCACTATGTAGCTAAGGTTGGCTTTGAACCTACTATGGTTCTGCCTCGGCTGGGACTATAGGCATGTACCCACAAATGCCTGGCTTGAGAATTCCACTTTCTATACATCATCATTTCTGCTTGCCCTTGTCTGTTTGGTTATAGGATTGCAGCACGGTTCTTAACTGTAGGTTGAACTTTACAAGGCAAATCCCTTCCATCCTCAACCATAACCTGGTCTCTGTCCCTTAGCTCCTAGAAGGAATGGGATCCTGCCCATAGCCAAGATCAGTGCTCTCTCTCTCTTCTCTTCTCTCTCTCTCTCTCTCTCTCTCTCTCTCTCTCTCTCTCTCTCTCTCTCTCTCTCTCTCTCTCTCTCTCTCTCTCTCTCTCTCTCACAGAGTATCTCTATAGTCCCAGTTGACCAGGAACTCACTATGTAGACCAGTCTGGCCTTGAACTCAGAGATCCACCTGCCTCTTCCTCCCAAGTGCTGGGATTAAAGGCATACACCTCTTTTAATTGGCCTTCCCATAAGACAGATCTAAGACAGATCTAACCCTGCTGCTTCCCTAGTGGAACTTTCAAAATAGAGGGGAGAGTCTTCTCAAAGTCTACTCACAATGAAAAAGTTATTTTTCTATGGATTGAACCCTGCCGTGTTCATTTAGACAGGTTTCTTGTATTGAGAGAGGCCAGATTCCTTCTCCCTCTAGTTTTCTGGATACTTCCCAAAGATATGCTCTCATATCTATATATTTATCTTCATTACATTGGGAGAAACTTAAATTTGCCTTTGTCAGGAACAGGCATTTAGGGGTGGGCTTGATTTGGGGGGGGTGAGGGGGGAGAGAGGGTAGGGATTCCACTTGCAGCACAAAATCTAACTTCTGTTATTTAAAAACTGAAAGAGGATTGGGGAGGTGGGTCAGTGCCATGAAAGCCTGAGGACAAGAGCTTGGATTCCCCAGCACCACATAAAAAGCTGGGTGTGTATGGCAGCCTACCTATAATTTTAGCTTGCAGGATGAGGATACAGGGAACCCCCTGAGCAAGCTGGCTAGCCAAAACAGCAAACTATGGTTCAGTGAGAGCACCCGCTTCAATATACCATGGAGAATGATTGCAGAAGACACCCACTATCAACCTGGGCCTACACACACATGCACATGCATACACACACACACACACACACACACACACACACACACACACACCTGCTCCCAGTCACATGTGAACATGCATACTTCCCCACACACATACATATGCCAAAAAAATCCACTCTAAAATGTTTTCAGCCCCTCATTTGAAGGAATAACGGATTGTAATTATTGGTCTACAACTAGGTTAAGGAAAGAATTCCCTATATTAGGAGTTTGTGTTAATGGCATTTTGAAGCATTATCTCTCTAGAGCCAAAGAGAACCTAAGATGTAAGTGCAGCTGGATCTGGAGCCAGGAGGGCTTGGCCATTGGTTGGGCTCATCTCTGCCAGTGACTATGTCTGCAGAGACATGACTGGCCCTGTGAGGGGTCTGAGCAGGACATTCAAGAGTGGGTCAGTAGATAAAGAAACAACAGAAGCTGCTACCATTTCCTCTGAGTCCGTCTAATGCCCTCAACTTCCCACTCCATTCACCACTCAAACGTCTCCCCGTTCCACAAATGGCATATGATCCTAGCCAGGTGACATCACCAGGATGCTCCTCTGAATGCTCCATCACCTGACTGTAGCTCTCAAAGCACCAAGTACCACCTGAGAATAACTCTGACCTTAAAACAGAAACAAGCCAGGGTCGTGGTGCATGCCAATAATCTCAACACTTGGATGGCTGAGGCAGATTTTGAGTTCCAGCCCAGGCTTGCCTACATAGCAAGACCTTATCTCCAGAAAAATAAATAAAAACCAAAAACACACACTTTGTTTTTCTGGGAGTCAGTGAGATGGTTCAGCAGGTAAAGGCATCTATGTGCTGTGAAGACTGATGACATGAGTTTGATCCCCAGGACCCACATGGTGGATGGAGAGAACTGACTTCCACAAGTTGCCCTCTGACCTACACACGTATACACATATACATACACACATATATGCATGCATGCATGCATACATAGAAGATAAAAATAAAAATGTAAAAGAAAACCTTTTTCTTTTTTAAAAAATATTTTATTTATTCAAGGCCAGCCTGGTCTCCATAGTAAATCTAGGCCAGCCAGGGCTACAGGGAGACCCTCTCTCAAAAAGACCAAAAAAAAAAAAAAAAACTTATTTATGCTGTACATGGTGGCGCACGCCTTTAATCCCAGCACTCGGGAGGCAGAGGCAGGCAGAGCTCTGTGAGTTCAAGGCCAGCCTGGTCTACATAGTGAATTCCAGGACAGCTAAGGCTACAGAGAGACCCTGTCTCAAAAAGAGAAAAAAAAATTATTTATTATTTTTATTTTATGTGTATGAGTGTACTGCCTGCATGTGTGTAAGTGCACCCATGTCGTACAGTGCTACAGAGGTCAGAAAAGGGCATTGGATTCCCCAGATTCCCCCGGAACTGAAGTTAAGACCAGTTCTTAGCTGCCATGTGGTGCTGGGAATTGAACCCGGCTCTTCTACAAAAGCAGTCAGTCCTCTTAACCACTGAGCCACCTCTCCAGCCCACAACTTTGTTTTTCTTAATCACACAATCCCCTCTGAGAGCTGCTGTAGGTACAGGAAGCATTTCCATTTAAGGATGACAGTGTAATTATGACAATGAAGGGCAAATGACCCCTCAGCTTTGGCGATGCAACAGGGAAGGGTGGAGACTGTGGTCTGTGCCACAGATTGCCACCATGGAAAATACAGGCACAGTGTTGTCAAATCTACTGGTTTTCCAAAGAAGCTGGTAATTCATATTTTTATTAAAAACTCCTTTCTTTAAAAGTTCCTCCAACTTTCAAATGTTCATAACTAACTCGAAAGTTTTAAAAGCAGTCAAGTGAGCCAGGTATGGTGGTGTATACCTTTAATCCCAGCACTCAGGAGTCAAAGGCAGGCGGGTCTCTGTGAGTTTGAAGCCAGCTTGGTCTACACAGCAACTTCCAGGCCAGCTGGGGCTATAGGGAAACCCTGTCTCAAAAAGATTAAAAAAAAAAAAAAAAAAAAAAAAAAAAAAAAAAACCATGCAGAAGTCCTTGGGTTCAATCCTCAGAAGTGGCGGGGAAGGGGAAGATAACAAACTTTAACTTTTCATAGGACTGTTGTAAGGATTAAATGAGATAAGTACGAATGGAATTCATCAACAAAAAAAGAATTTTTTTTTAACATTTATTTATTTGTTTCGGGGTCGGGGGGTGTGCATGCCATGGAGCCTGAATGGAGGTTAAAGGACAACTCCCAGGAGCAGGTTCTCTCCTTCCCATCATGTGGGTCTCAAAAATTGAATTTGGGTTCCAGGCCTTGCAGCAAGTGCCTTTACCCACTGCTGTTCTCCTTAGAGTAATTAAAGCAGAGCCATCTACACCACACCCACTACAGATCCTCAGCCCGCAAACAGGCATTTGCTGGCAGAATACCATCTTATTACTAGAGAAAAGAGAAAGAAGGAATGTAAAGATAGAGCGTCAGCACACTTGATAGCAATGCAAGTGATCAAAACAAAGGACAGGGGGCTGGAGAGATGGCTCAGCGGTTAAGAGCACTGACTGCTCTTGCAGAGGACCTGGGTTTGATTCCCAGCACCCACATGGCAGCTATGAACCATCCTTAACTCCTGTTCCAGGGAAATCTGAAACCCTCTTCTGACCTCTACAGCACTGCACCACACAGGTGCACTCACATACATGCAGGCAATACTCTCATACACATAAAATAAAAATAATAAACAAAATATTTTTTAAAAAAGGACAGGAACAGAGCAAGGGGCAAGCTGCTCCCCTGCCAGGCTGATCAACAGAAAAAGGAATTGGTATCTTGGGTCTAAAGCTTCATTCCCATTGGATCCTAATGTTTCACATCCCTGTGAGATTACAGCCAAAGTTCCAAAGGAATAATTGAATCTGGAAGGAAATGGGGTCAGCAAGTCTCTTAATGCTTTTAAACAGGAAGTCTCAGAGCTTGTGAGGAAGTGGTCAAAAGCAAAGATGCTCTCCCCACCCACTCAAAGAATGGCTCAGTCCCAGGAAGGAGGCACAAAGGCATGTCCTTGCCATTACAACGTGACCCCTCAACTCAGCCATCTGCACTCAAAAGTTGATTCTTGACATTTCAGAACACTTTGAGTTCACTTAATAAAAATTATTATTATACTTAGTAATTGCATTTAAAACAGATTGCATTCAAGACACCAAAAAATGAAACATCTAAGAATCATATCCTGAGAGAGCCATACAATCTATGAAAGGTCAACTTCAGAACGTTATTAGATGTGAAAGAAGATTTTAATAAGTCGAAATCTAAGCAGTGCTACTGAGTGAGAACACATTAAAGTATAAAAACACCAGCTCTCTCAAGTTGATTTATGGATAACTCAATGCCAATCAAAATGCCTAGAAGTTTGTTATTCTTTTAAAGAATTCAAACTAGGAGCCTTTGAGTTGGCTCAGCATATGTGGATGCTTCCTGCCAAGTCTGACAACTTGAGTTAGAGCCTCCGAAGTCACATGATAGAAGGAGAGAACAAATTCCCCAAAGTTGTCCTCCGACCTCTACCTGCACCACCACCACCATCCAAAATATAAATAATAAATGCAATTTTTTACAAAAGAATTCAAAATAATTCTGAATATCATTTGCTGAAGATTAATAAAGGTTTACTATGGCATACATTTATGGACATATTAACTCATTTACTTATTCTGAATTTTATTTTGTTTTTGTGGTTTTATTCACCTTCTGTTTTTGTTTTTGTTTCAGACAGGATTTCACCGCATAGCCCTGGCTAGCCTGGCAATCAGTATATAACCCAGGCTGGCCTCAAACTCATAAGAGATCTGTGAGCCTCTGCCTCTAGGAGTGCTGGGATTAAGGATATGCACCACTATGACCAGCCTTTATCTTTATTCCTCTTTTTAATATCTACAGGTTAGAGTATTTTAAGTGTATTCACAGAGTTTTTGCAACTGTCACCACTATTCATTTTTCAACACACACACACAAACTCATACCTATGAACAATCATTTTCATCTTTCCCACCCCAGCCCTAGGAAACTATGAAGACACTTTGCCTCTTTGAATTTTTCTAGGTTTGTTTGTTTGCTTGTTTGTTTTTAAGACAGGGCCTCCCTGTAGCCCCAGTTGGCCTGGACCTCACTATATAGACCAGATAGACCAGGCTGGCCTCCCTCTCACAGAGATCTGCCAGTCTCTGCCTCTCAAGCACTGGAATCAAAGGCATATGCCGCTACACCCAGCTCCCTTGCCTTTTAATTTGTTCCTCTCCCCGCTGAATTTCTTGTGAACTGAAAGTTAGGTCTGGCTTGGTAAGAAAATTAGGTACATTCTCCTCTTAGAAAAACTACCATCATACTGTCCAAGTACTAGTGATACTAACCAGATGATAAGTAAACCTCTTCATTGTAAAGCTCCCTTATCTTTTTTTTTTTTTTTGCATTTACTAAGTAATCTTGCCATCTAGCCCTTTAAAAATGCTTTAATGCAAACCAACACTTTCATGTTAAAACAAATAACCTTTTTAATATTGGACGGGTGCATGAAAGATATCTGAAAAAGAAAAACAATGAGGTTCTGCCTTTACCAGAGAGTGATGGTAAAGCATCAATGAGCAGAGCATCATGGCACCAGAGCCGATGGTAATGGCATTGAGATGAATTCAAACAGACATCAAACAGGAGAAACGGATGTGTCAGCAGCTTTGAAGTCATTGCAAACACTTCCACAGTTTGCTACCTGAAGTTTTTCTTTTAGAGCTTGAGCAATTGTTCTGTCTTAATGTTCTGTTTAAAGATGTGGACATCTCAGGCTGAGGAGATGGCTAAAGGGTAAAAGACAGTGCATTGCTCTTCCAGAGAACCTGCGTTTGATTCACAGTGTCCATTTTGGGCAGCTCACAACCACCTATAACTCCGGTTCCAAGGGTATCCAATATCTTTCGTCTCCACAGGCACTGGTACCCATGTGCACATACCCACACACGGACCCACACACACACACACACACACACACACACGCATAATTAAAAATAATAAAGTAATTTTTTATAATGTGGACATCTCATTAGATTTCAACTTGAATGATCTACCTACTTTCCTTAAAGAGTACAATTGGGACTAGAGGAATGACTCAGCAGTTAAGAGCACTTAATGTTCTTAAAGAGAATGTGGGTTAGGTTCCCAACACCCACATGGCTACTCATAACCAACTGTAGCTGGGCATGGTGGCACATGCCTTTAATCCCAGCACTTGGGAGGCAGAAGCAGGTGGATCTCTCTGAGTTCGAGGCCAGCCTGGTCTACAAAGAGAATTCCAGGTCAGCTGGGGCTACAGGGAGACCCTGTCTCAAAAAGACCAAAAAAAAAAAAACAAAAAAACCTCAACTGTAACTTCAGTTCTGGGGGTTCTGATGCCCTTTTCTGGCCTCTACAGGCACTGCATGCATGTGGTGCACACACGCAGACAAAACACTATACATATAAAATACAAATAAACTTTCAAAAGAGTATAAATAAACTCTCCCTGTCCCCAGGGATGAAACATCAAATCTTTTTTCAGAGGAATAAGAGAGTTTATTCTGCAGCCAAACATGAGTGACTATAGACTGGGAACACAGATTCAGGTTATTGCAAATACAAATGAGGTGACAGTTTCATGAAGTTTGTATAGCAGCAGAACAAAAGTCATAAATCAAGTCACTTTTCAAATATGATGTTGGAAACAGGTAGGTGGTTACAGGGAAGTGGGGGCTGCTATATAGCTATCACATTAAACTGATAAATAACAACTCACTGTTATTCCCATAGATTAATGAATCTCTCAACTCTACCAGAGAAGTTTTCTTATGCAGCAGATGGTAATTAACACAGAAACCCACAACTGATCATTATGCAAAGAACAAGAGAATTCAGAGTGCTTATCTCTGAATAGGACACTTATATCAAACTTCTGCCTCCCAAGGCTCAGGGATCATTGTGGAAGAGACAGCAGAAAGACTGTAAGAGTCAAGGGAGAAAGTGCATGACCATAAGGAAATAGAGTCTTACAGTCTCCTAGGACCCTGCTCATATGAACCTTCAGCAACGGTATCAGCATGCAAAAGACCCATGCAAACTCAAACAGGCAAAAAGCCAGCATAGGCATGAGGAAGAGGTGAGAAACTCTAACCCAACTAAGGAAATTTTGGCAACTGATGGTTGCCAGGAGGGGCAGAGATGGGCTTTCAAGGATGGGACTTTTAGTAGGTTAACCAGGCGCCAGTGGATTGACCCACACTGTAGAACATTTGGGGACACAAATTAGACTCTCTCGCTCGCTCTCTCTCACTCTCTCTCTCTCTCCCTCTCTCTCTCTCTCTCTCTATATATATATATATATTAAATTGAGTGGGGGCAAAAGGGAAGGTGCAGATATGCGGCACGGGGCTCTATATTCTATCAAATTATATGAAAATGGCAAAAATTCAGTTAAAAACATCTTATTTATTTATCTGTGTGTGTGTGTGTGTGTGTGTGTGTGTGTCTACCACAGGACATGTGTAGAGGTCAGAGACAATAGGGGGAGTTGCTTTTCTCCCTCCGTGTTGTAGCTCTGAGGGACTGAATTTAGGCAATCAGGCTTGGCAGCAAGGCCTTTACTCACTGAGTCATGCCCCCACGGTAGGTTATTTTTGCAGATTTGCTTTCTTAGTTAATGTTATGCTAAAACTGATATTCAAGTCAGCTGCTATTCTCTGTACACTCCAAGGACAATGAGGGATCATCATGGTGCAAATGCCTCCTACGGTATGGCTCTGTGGAAAATGGGAATGGACTGCAGGAATGCTTTTTTTTTTTCTTTTTTTTTGGTTTCTCTGTAGCCACAGCTGGCCTGGCACCCGGTCTGTAGACCTGGCCAGCCTTGAATTCCCAAAAATCCACCAGTCTCTATCTCCTGAGTGCTGGGCGTAAGGGCGTGAACTACCAAGCCTGGATCAAGAAGGCTTTCTCATCCCTTTTTTTCAACCTTACATACCAGGTTTTGGGCTATGTGTCAGTGATTTCCCACATTAATTATTTTCACGTTGTCCTCTGTGGCCTCTTTTGTCTCTCATTACCATAGAGACCCAGTCTGTCTCAAGAAATGTCTTTTTTGCCTGTCTCTTGACCCAGGCACTCTATTTAAGTCCTCCTTCAGCTCTAAATTGTCTGCTGAATTAAATCTAAGCTCCTTGACCTTGATTTCTGGCACCTTCTCTAATTTGCTCCTTTTTAAATCCTCTTTTTAGAAATATTACATTCCTAGAGAAGAGTTTAAAGCACATCACTATTAACTCAAACATTAACTGCAAGAATATATTTGCACAGAACTTTAGAGTTAAATATAAACATATTTTCCTCTCACTGTTAGATCCCAGAGGCTGTCCTTGTAGGGCGGGATCAGCCATGCCTTCTATCCTAGTACTTAGCAGCTCCAAAGTGGGGCCGGTCGACATGCAGCAATATGTCCATTCTTTGGGAGGGGTCTTTTTTATTCCTGAGACAGGGTCTCCCTCTAGTTCCAGCTGGCATGGAACTCGCCCTGTACACTAAACTGGCCTTGAACTGCATCTGCTTCCCGAGTGCTGAGATTAAAGGAGCGTGTCACCACGGCCAGCTATATCCTATTTTGTACCATCACTAATTTGATAAACTCAGAGACCTCCTCCCTGTAAAGTCTATAAATGTAACGAATTTCCTTTGTTCAACGAGTTACTGTTGGATCTCCTATCCGAGTTTTCCCAGCTGCGAGTGGCCAGCGAGACTCTAATTCCAAGAACTACAAATCCCTGAGGGCCTTTCGGCGGTGACGACTGCGCAGTGAGCACTCCTTCGGTTCTGTTCCTTGTCTCCAAGAAAGACCGGCCGGGAGAAGTCGTGGCTTGCACCTGAAGAAGCGGAACACAGATGGTGCTGGAGGGCCTTTCGGCGGTGACGCCTGCGCAGTGAGCACTCCTTCGGTTCTGTTCCTTGTCTCCAAGAAAGACCTGCCGGGAGAAGTCGTGGCTTGCACCTGAAGAAGCGGAACACAGATGGTGCTCACCAGGTGGGTTGTTGATTTGGGTCTTCCATGGAAGGGTCTTGGAGTATCCATCCTTTTCTTTTCTCTGCCCGCACGGTGTGCAGAGCGACCTGGGCTCAGACCGTGACTAGGCGCTACCGCCTGCTTTCGTGGCGAGTAGGCCACTTTTCTAAGGGGCTTCTCGGATTGAAGTTCGCTGGGTACCCAGAGCTGAGAGCCAAGTCTTGGCCTCGCGCCGAGGAGCTCACGTGTGTTTGGTATATGCATCCGGCGGGTTTGGAGAGCGCTATGCCTCAGATGCACCGCGCAAGGCTAGTTTATCCCGGCTGAGCGACGCGCTCGGCACTTCAACTTTGGACCTTAGAATTTCTTTTATAGATAGAATCACCTCCGATTTTTGTTTTTCTTAGTTGTCTTGGTTCCCATATATAAAGAACTCCCAGCCTTTAAGAAAATGATGCTAAATGGAGATTTCAAAAAGTTGCATAACCCTAGGCCGCTCGGTAGCTGGTCTAAGTGGAAAAACTTTCCTTGCGAGCTCAGCAGGGAAAGTCAGGTTAGAGAGGATGTGAAGAAAGTAATCGTTTTAGGACACCAACTTGTACCTACTTAACACACCTCATTCTGTTTTTTTCCTGGTTTGTAACTATATGAATCCTAAAAATGTCTTGGTCACAGAAAAATTGCTGTTCATTGTCTTGCTTTGTCTAGAGGTTGTATAAACAGGGTATGTGTTTCTACTGCTAGGACGATGGGCTAGGAGATACACAGAAAACAGAGCCTGCTCCAGGAGGGGAGACAGGTGGATCTGTGTCTGAGGGTAACTGGATTTGTATAGCTAGTTTAAGGCCAGCCAGGGCTATGCTGTAAGAACTTGTCGAAGGAAAGAAGGAAAGAAGGAAGGGAGGGAGGGAGGGAGGGAGGGAAGAAAAGCACTGTCCTAGTTAGCTTTAACTGTCAATTTAACAGTAAAAGATTCTCAATTGAGGAACTGTCTAGATCAGATTGGCCTATGGCCATGTATGTAGGGGATTGTCTTGATTGCTTATTGATGTGGTTAAACCTAGCCCACTGTGCATGGTATCATTTGTGGCAGGTAGATGTGAACAGTATTGTAGGAAAGCTAGCTGAGCCATAAACTAGTCTGCTAGGCAGCAAGCAGGTTGTATGGCACATACCTCCTTCCTGCCTTCCTTCCCTCCTTGCAAACCAGCAAGTTTCTCTTTGCTCTTGTCTGTGGATGGGGTTTGACTAGCTTCATTCAAGTTCCTGCCCTGCATTTCAGCCTTGATGTCCTCAGTGATGGACCGTAACCTGGAACTGTAAGCCAAATAGTCCTTCCTTAAAGTTGCATTTTGTCATATAATTTTATCACATCAACAGAAGTGAAACTAGAACCAAAATAAGATTTGCTTACTTGTGTGGTACCTAGCCTTAATTTCAAAAAGATTAGAATGAGCTGTATAGGCTGAAGAGTTTTCTTTTAGTAAATGTTACAGGTAGTGGACATGTGAGGGTTCTCCAGGTGCAAGGCGCTGTGCTATAAATTAGGGTTGTGAGGGAAAAGGTGGAATTTGAAATGGATGCACAGGAACAAGGCAGGGATATAGATAGGGATATGGTGGGTATTGTATTTAACATAGCAGTGCCAAAATGGAGTCTCTGATGGCCAGTCTTGGGGACTACATAGCTTTCCCTTGGTCTTCATTGGTATGTTTTGTAATATCCCTTACAAAACCTGCAAATGTGACTGGGTGTGGTGATGCACCCTTTAATCCCAGCACTTGAGAAGTAGAGGCAGGCATATCTCTGTGAGACAGAGGCCAGCTTGGTCTACATAGTGAGTTCCAGGCCAGCTGGGGCTACAGAGAGACCCTGTCTCAAAAAGACAAAAAGCAAAACAAAACAACAGCAACAAAAAACCTGCAAATGTGAACAAATGTGTGTGATTCCATGAGCTATTCTAGCAAACAGAATCCAGCCCAAGGAAGGGGTGGTGGATGTTATATCACAGAGGCTGCCTTTGCAGAGGGGATCAGCTACACTTTATATCCTATCTATTATCTTCACTAATCTGCTATGTTCAACGACCTCCCTCACTTGTAAAGTCTATATATGTAAGGGGATTTCCTTTGTTCTGTGGGTTGTTGCTGGATCTTCACTGTATTCCAGCTTCCCCTTCTGTAGGTGACTGCCATTATTAATAACTTTTTTGTTTATTTGTTTGTTTGAGACAGGGTCTCCCTATAGCCCCTGCTGGCCTGGAATTCACTGTGTAGACCAGGCTGGCCTTGAACTCACAGAGATCCACCTGAGTTGCTTCCAGAGTGTTGGGATTAAAGGCATGCATGACCATGCCCAGTGCATGACTGCCTTTATTAAAGGACCTGATCACCTGAAATGTGTCTGCTGTGTGCATCTCTCTACTGAACCTGGAAAGAATTCTTCTTTTTTTTTTTTTTCTTTTTGAGACAAGGTCTCCCTGTAGCCCCAGCTGGCCTGGAACTCACTATGTAGACCAAGCTAGAGTCGAACTCACAGAGATCCACCTGCCTCTGCCTAAAGGTGTGTGCCACCACACCTGGCCCCTGGAGAGAATCTTTACTGTTTAAAACATTGGAGACCCCAGTTTGTAGCCAGTGGGACAAAAGTACTGGTGACCAAGACTTAACAATTGTCACCCGAAGTAGAGGTGGTCTTGTGAGGCTCTGGGAGCTGAATTGAATTAGAAGGCACCTAGCTGTAGTTTGTTGGATAATCACTTGTTGTTGGGTGTATGAGAAAAGTACACTCATCTGGTATTGTGTATTATGTTGATTATTCAGTGAGATGGTAGGGGAAATGTCTGTGTCTTTTATTCAGTATCTTCACAGAGCATCCATCCAGTAGGATAGAGAAACTGAGAAAAAACCAAATTGACCATCATTCAGATAAATGCTAGGAATAACTTAAAGGGTTAGAATGTGACTCAAAGATGTGACTCAAGATAGCTCAGTGGGTACAAAAGTACCTGCTGTGCTGAAGAGATGACCCAGTGGTTAAGAGAACTGGCTGCTTGTGCAGAGATTCAGGTTCAGTTCCCAGCTCCCACATGTCAGCTATCAACTGTCAGTAACTCCAGTTCCAGGGTATCTGACATGCTCTTCTGGCTTCTGCAGGCAAAGTATTCATACACATAAAAAATAAATAAATAAATCAAAAGAAAATTTTTGTTAAGTACCTTCTGCCAAACCTGACAACCTTAAGTTTCATCCCTGAGCCCCACATGATGGAAAGAGAGAATTGACTCCCTCAAGTTGTCCCTTGACTGCCATACGGCGCCATGCCTAGCACACATACCCTAAATTAAAATGTAATTTAAAAATTAAAAAAACTTTGGGGTACGGTGGCTGTTTTGGACAAGGTCGTAGAAAACAGCTCTAGGGTTGTATCATTCTACACTAAGGTGCAAACTGCTGAAAGATCTAGGGAAGAATTTTCTATAAAAGCTTAGAAAACATTCTTGAGGGGCTGGTGAGATGGCTCAGTGGGCAAAAGTGCTTGCCACATGAACCTGACAACCCATGTTCAGTCCCCAGAATGCACGTAAAGTGAACCAACTGCACAAGTTGTTCTCTGACCTTCACACATTCTCTGTAGCATACGTGTGTCAGCTCACACATGTGTACACTAATAAATTTTTATTTTGTATATTTATATTTTATTATTTTATGTGTGTGAGTATATTGCTTGCATGTATATAAGTGCACCTGCGTCATGCAATGCCTGTGGAGGTCATAAGAGAGCATTGGATCCCCCTGGAACTATTGGACGATTGTTAGCTGCTATGTGGGTGCCGAGATTTGAACCCAGGTCTGCAAGAGCAGCCAGTGCTCTTAACCACTGAGCAATCTCTCTAGTCCAGTTTTTTTTTTTAGAGAAAAACTGGGGCTGAAGAGATGGCTCAGTGGTTAAGAACACTGTTCTTGCAGAAGACCTGGAATTAAATCCCAGCACCCACATGGCAGCTAACAACTGTCTGTAACTCCAGTTCCAGGGAATCTGACAGCCTCTTCTGTCTTCCCTGGGCATTGCACAACACAGGTGCACTTACCTACATGCAGGCAATACACTCAAACACATAAAATAAAAATAATAAATAAAAATTTTTAAATGTTTAAAAAAACTGTTCTTGATCAATTTAGTACTTTTTAATTATTATTTTTTAAATGTGTATGTGTTATGCCTGAATGTAGGTAAGTGCACCAATGTCGTGCAGTGCTCTCAGAAGTCAGAAGAGGCTATTGGATCCCCTGGAACTGGAGTTACAGACAGCTGTTCGCTGCCATGTGAGTGCTGGGATTCGAACCTGGATCTTCTGCAAGAACAACCAGTGTTCTTAACCGCTGAGCCATCTCTCCAGACCCTATTATTTTTATTTTATGTGTATGAGTGTATTGCCTGCATGTATTGAGCACACCCGTGTTGTGCAGTGCTGTGGAGGTCAGAAGAGGGCCTCAGATTCCCCTAGAACTGGAGTTAAGGATGGTTCATAGCCGCCATGTGGGTGCTAGGAATTGAACCTGGGTCCTCTGCAAGAACAGTCAGTGCGCTTAACTGCTGAGCCATCTCTCCAGCCCTCAATTTAGTATTTTATGGTAATAGGAATGACAAATATAAAGGTTTTGACATGGCTGGTTTCAGTAAAGGCAAGAAGGCTGCAGTGATGTCAAGATAATGCGTGCAAGAGGCAGAGGGAATTTGTTCCTCTTACACACATTAAAGGAGGTCACTATCAGACAGACAATGCCTGGATAATTAGGGATGAAAGAAGCAGAAGATGTGATTCCTATCCTCGTTGGTCAGTCTGGCAAGAAGATAAGTAAATGAAGAGATGGTTACAGTCCAGTAAGATAAATGGTGTGCAAAGGGCTTGAAGAGTGGAGACAGGCAACTCAAGCTGGGAAATCATGGAAAACCTCCAGATAGTCAAATATTTATGGAACATGGATTGAACTAAACACTGCCAACTAGTTTAGTTGGAATGTTATTGTGTAATACACAAAAGTACCTTATGAGGTAGATCCTCTTTTACTTTTTAATGTGTATAGGTGTGTTGCCTGCATGTATGTAAATGCACCCATGTTGTACAGTGCTGTTGGAGGTCAGAAGAGGACATGAGATTCCCTGGAACTGAAATTACAGATAGTTGTTGGCTACCATGTGGGTGCTGGGAATCGAACCTGGGTCCTTTGCAAGAACAGCCAGTACTCTTAACTGCTAAGCTATCTCTCTGGTCCCTCCTTTTATTCTTGATGCCTAGAGGAAATTAACTTACATACTTGGCTTGTGTTTTCTTTTTTATCTGCCTCCTGGTTACATTCAATTCTAATTCTTGTTATTTTGTATCAACATTAAAATAGTTAAAGGTAAGGAGCATGAAAGTAGCAGTTTTGGGCATTGGAGGGGAAGAGAAGTGTAAGTCCAGGAAAGGCCTAGGGGGTAGCTATATCTATTTTTCCAGCACTGGAGTCTGAGGCTAGAGGATGGCAAGGTAGAGAGCAGCCTAGGCTACCTTGCTAGACCCTGTCTCAACAAATGAACAAACACAGCCAGGAAGGATTCTTAGGAAACCTTGTACTGGAGGTTGGCCCCTGGGTAATTAAGAATATTTACTTGATAACATAGTTAAGGAGTATAGAACCAGACAATACAATAGCTTGTCTGTTATGTAAACTATCTGTTCGTTTTTAATTCTGGACCATCTGTCCTGGTCATAGTCAGATGTTTTTACTCTATGTCCCTGAGTAATTTTTCTTTTCCACACATAAGAAAATGATTAATATTGAATAATTCCATTAATCATTGAAAAACCTGCTCCCCATTGATCAAAGGAAAATCATCTGACAGCTGAATTGCAACAGTCAAATGTAGGTTGTTTTTTATTCTGACTTTCCTTTTCCATAGCTTTTTACCTGCGCCGACTCAGCTCTCTCAAGACCAACTTGAAGCTGAGGAAAAAGCGAGATCTCAGAGATCACGACAGACCTCAGTGGTCTCCTTGAGAAGAAAGCCTCCCCCATACGGGTACCGGAAAGGATGGATACCTTGCTTGTTAGAGGTGAACCTGGACTGACATTACTTGTAAAATCCACTTAAGCCCTAGAGTGTGACTATTAACATCAGTGTGATGAAAATGGTCCTAAGTTCTTAAAAACCATTTTTTTCTTATCATTGGTTTGTGGTCATCAGAAAATCATCATTTTGCTTCTTGTTATGTCAAACTATTAAATTTGTACAAAAGGAACTAGCATACCCTTTACAAAAAGAGGAACTACAGCACATAAACAACAATGGGAAAGTAAGACGGATCAGATGGCTCATCAGCACATGGCACTTGCCACACAAACCTAACAAGATCCAAGTTTCCTTCCCAGAACTCAATGGAAGGAGAGAACCAACTCCTTAAAGTTGTCCTCACATGCATGCCCCCATTTACACATCACATACACTACTAACAATAAATGAAATGAGGCCGGGTGTGGTGGCGCACGCCTTTAATCCCAGCATGGAGAGGCAGAGGCAGGTGGATCTATGTGCGTTCAAGGCCGGTCTGGTCAACATAGTAAGTTCCAGGCCAGCTGGGGCTACAAGAAGACTGTTTCAAAAAGACCAAAAAAATTAAAATTTAAAAAAAAATTTTTTTTAATGAAATGAAATTTAAAAATTCTTTTTAAAGCAGGAAACAGAGTAGTTCTTACATTTGAGTTGTGTCCATTTCTCCCAACAACAGAAACTGGAGTTATAGACAGTTGTTAGCTACCAGTAGGTGCTGGGAACCAAACCTAGGTCCTCTGCAAGAGCAATCAGTGCTCTTAACCACTGAGCCATCTCTCCAGCCCCTCTTTGTGTGCTTTTTAAATATTCAATTTGAGAATTTAATACATGCCTAGTAACTGGATTAGATACACTTTAGGAACATAAGAGAAAAAACTATAGAGGACTCTGGGAGGTCCTTTCATACCTCTGGTTTGTCTCCAAAGAACTAGTGTTTTTGACAGCACATATTCTCTAATTATACTCAGAATCCTATACATTTATTCAATGTGTACCACTTTTCCTAATTCCAAGGACGCCTTGGATGATTGATAAGGATGATTGATCATCTTCCTTTATCTAGGGGAAAAAGTAAATCTTTCAGACTCAAATACTGTACTGAACATAAAGCAGCCTCCACTTTCCTCAAGCCTTTTTCTTCTCTCCACTATACATTCTCATTCCTGCACAGTTTTCCTCATTTCCTAAGGAATGCCCCATTAAACAATTGACTATATCATTCATTTTCCTTCCCAGTTACTTTTGTAGTGTCACTTTTTTACATGGTTATGACTTCTTCCCAAATGAGGACTCTTGCCTTTTTTCAGTCTCCTTCCAGGTGTGTTTATAGTGGGGGTTTTTGTGGGGGGGGTGTTTGAGACAGGGTCTCCCTGTAGCCCCAGCTGGCCTCAAATTCACAGAGATCTGCCTGCCTCTGCCTCCCAAGTGCTGGGATTAAATTGTGCACCACCACACCCAGTGTTTATAGTGTCTTTGAATGAAACATGTTGCTTGGCATGTTACCCAAAGCCATCTGTATTCTCGCTCCGTGTTTTGCATGCCTATACAACAGAGTTTGTAGGGTCTAGCAAATACCCCAGGGAGATCCTATTTTGCTCTAACTTATTTCCAGTTTGACTCTCCTGTGGTCTATGAATTCTAGGCCAGTCTTATTAAGGGATTTTTGTCTTTGTTCTGATACTGTAATTCGTGAGAAGCAGAGCAAGATTAAAAGACTATTAGGGGGCCTGGAGAGATGGCTCAGGGTTAAGAGTACTGACTGCTCTTGCAGAGGACCCAGGTTCGATTCCTAGCACCCACATGGCACCTACGAACCATCCTTAACTCCAGTTCCAGGAGAATCCAAAGCCCTCTTCTGACCTCCGCGGCACATTCACATACATGCAGGCAATACACTCATACACATTAAAAAAAAGAGAGAGAAAGAGACTATTAGGGAAGCTATAATGCCCTCTTAACTGGAACCAAAAGGTAGTGGGGTTGGCATTATATAATTGAGAAGCTTGGGGGCCGTTCTAGAGATTACAGAATAGGGGTGGCAGGCTTCATTTTACATACAAGATCTTTTCCTTTCAGCTTTATGAAATCTGGTGGCTGTTAGCTTTTTAAAAACATAATTGATTATCAAAGGTTTCATATGTCCTGGTAGAAAAGAACAGTTTATTTGGAAATCAAACTAAAATGGCCAGCTAATGTGGAAATGCCATGGATGCTTTGAGGGACGGACTGTTCTATGGGAGAAGGCATTTTGTTCTGGTTTCCAGAGTAAAAGCTATGATTTTCTGGCAAGCTTAATGACCACATAATGCTACAGCTACAGTTCTGAAGTGCTTATTATAGTTGAAGAACTCTAGCAAATCTGAGCATGTGTCAAATTGATGGTCTTGGTACAGGAAGCACTTTTCGTGGGAAGACTATTTTTGCCTAATTTACAAGAATATATCTCTTTTTGCTTTATTTTGTTGGTTTTCAGAAATTTCAGATCTCTCTTCAGCAGAGAAGCATATTGTGCCTAGGAATTCACATCTAAGAGCTAATGGAATATTGTATAAAAAATCGTATAATAATGAAAGTTTGTTTTTCAGTAAATATCCTCTTACTCATGAATTTCAAAAATTCTTTTTCCAAAATTCTTGGTAGTGCAAGCTGAGTATGCCTCCTTATCTAAAACTCATAGAACCAAAAGTAGTTGAGATTTTGAGGGTTTGGGGGTTGGGGATGGTGGGTTTTGTTTGATTTGGTTTGGTTTGATTTTGGAATATTTGTGAGGACTTTCTTGATTTAAAATTTTTGGTGTATCATGTCAGTCAGTGCTCAAAGTCTTAGATTGGTTTTTTGCTTTGTTTTGTTTTTTAACTAAAAGAAAGGTATTTCAAGCGGGTTAAAAAGAAGAAAAACTTGAGGCTTGGGGAGATGGTTCAGTGGGTAAGAGTGCGTGCTCTAAAAGTATGAGGACCTGAGTTCAAATCCCCAGCACCCACATAAAAGCCAGGCATGAGGGGCTAGAGAAATGGCTCAACAGTTAAGATCACTGATGTTCTTGCAGAAGACCCGATTCAAATCCCAGCACCCACATGGCAGCTAACAACTATCTGTAACTCCAGTTCCAGGGGATCCAATGGCCTCTACTGCCCTCCACGGACATTGCACGACACGGGTGCACTTACTTGCATGCAGGCATACCACTCATACACATAAAATAAAAATAATAAATATTTTTTTAAAAAGCCAGATATGGCTGCACATGCCTGTAATTCTAACATTTGAGGAGTAGAGACAGATGGATCCCAAGTGCTCACCAGCCTGCCTAGCCAAAACAACCGCAAACTTCCATATTTAGTAAAAGGCCCCGTCTCAAGGCAATAACAGAAAGAACAATAGAAAAAAGATACATAATGTGCTGTCCTAGCCTCTTTGTGCATGCAGATAGGCCCACGTACAATTGCACACTCATATGTACCATACACACACAATACCACATGCATATGGGCGCACGTGTGTGCGCGCACACACACACACACACACACACACACACACTCACTCAAAAGACAAAGCTTTTTGGAATCTAAATATCTGGGTTCAAGTCTTGCATATATGCTAGCCACGAGACCTTGGGAAATCTATTTTTATTCATTTATTTTATTAGGCAGGGTCTCACTGTGTAGCCGTGGCTGAGCTGGAACTTGCTCTGTAGGCCAGGCTGGCCTCAAACTCAGAGATCCTCCTGCCTCTGCATCCCCAGTGCTGGGATTAAAGGCAAGCACCACCACGCCTGGCACATTTAATTTTTTCGGGGGGTGTTCTTTTTGAGACAGGGTCTCCCTGTAGCCCCAGCTGGCCTGGCACTCACTATGTAGACCAGGCTGGCCCTGAACTCACAGAGATTCGCCTGCCTCTGCCTCCCGAGTGCTGGGATTAAAGGCATGCACCACCACCCCCAGCTACATTTAATATTTTTAAGCCTGAACTTTCCATATGAAAATAGAAGAATGCTAAAGAATTGGAAGAGTTAAGTCAGGTAATATGAGTTATATTTTGTAAATGACAGTAAGCAAGTATTACTAAATATTAAACTGAATCTTAACCTCAAAGTGTTATCTTTTAAGAATATTAAACTTTGACAGACTGTTGGCATAACATCGGCAGAACTATAGAAATTGCAGTTCTGTTTGTAATTCTATATAATCACTGTTACAGATGTGAGTCTGGCATGGTTGTGCGCATCTGTAATCCCAGCTTAAGTAGGAGGATCACTTGAGCTCAGGAGTTGGGGGCCAAAACAGGTCAGCATAGGGAAAGCTGTCTTTAACAAAGTGTGTGCATATTTGTGCACATGTATGCATATACATACATAAATACATATACATACAGTCTTTGGGCTGGTAATATGCCCAGTGGTAGAATGCTTGCCTAGCATATTCAAGTGATATAGGAATATTGGAGTGTCTCTGAGAGCAACAGAGCCTTTCTTGACTTTTGGTGAGCTTGGATAGTTGAGGGGAGGGTTGGTTGGCTAGGGTCCCAGAGTATCAGTGGCCACCAAAACTGCCCCAAGCCAGTGGCTTTCAGCTCATGTCTCATGAATTTTAAAGAATGAAATTCGTGACTAGAGAGGGTAAGTTTTAGAAAGAAATGTTTTATTATAGGGAGCTTAAGAGAAAAAAGAAAGGCAGCATTCTTGTACAGCCGAAAAGATCCTCAGGAGTGGGATACCATTGAAGGCCACTGTCTTGTAGTTAATAAGGTTTTGCGGGACTGAGACATGGGGAGGAGAGGAAGCTCTGCAGTCCACTGTCCATTGAAGGTGTCCAGGGACCTCCAAGTTTCTGTCATATCCTCTCTATGGTTTCCAGGAAAGAGTTACTCCTTTAGCGGAAAAGAGACGGGAAACCAGACCTCATTTTTAGGCTCCCAGGCAAGAAGGAAGTCGCCAACAGGCCGAAGGACATTTCCAGCTTCACTTTGGAGTCTGTTTATTTTAATACTGCCAGGCAGTTTCCCTCTCCTTTTTTTTTTTTTAAATTTATTATTTTTGTTTTATATGTATATGTGTATTGCTGCATGTAGGTAAATGCACCCATGTTGTGCAATGCCCACGGAGGTCAGAAGAGGCTGTCAGATCCCTGGGACTGGAGTTAGTTGTTAGCAGCCATGTGGGTGCTGGATTTCGAACCCGGGTCTTCTGCAGAACAGTGTTCTTAACTGCTGAACCATCTCTCCAGCCCCCCTCACCTTTTTTAAAAAAATATTTATTATTGGGGCTGGAGAAATGGCTCAGTGGTTAAGAACACTGGTTGTTCTTGCAGAAGACCCGGGTTCAAATCCCAGAACCCACATGGCAGCTGACAATTGTAACTCCAGTTCTAGGGGATCTGACAGTCTCTTCTGTCCTCTGCGGGCATTGCACAACATGGGTTCACTTACACACATGCAGATAATACACACATACACATAAAATAAAAATAATAAATAAAATATTTTAAAAATACATTATTTTTATTTTATGTGTATGAGTGTATTGCCTGCATGTATGTAAGTGCACCCGTGTCATGCAGTGCCCATGGTGGTCAGAAGAGGGTGTTGGATTCCCTTGGAACTGGAGTTATATATGGTTGTTAGCCAGTATATGGGTTCTGCGAATCAAACCTGGGTCCTCTGTAAGAACAGCCAGTGCTCTTAACCGCTGAGCCATCTCTCCAGCCCAAGTCTTTGCTTTATAGTAGACATTCAGTTTAGTTTTTTTCTTGCCATGTATATCCCAAAGACTGTTTTTATCTCTTTGTCCATTAAGTGTCAACTCCACAAGAGCAGGATCTGAGTTTCCTTAATTGCTGTATCACTAGCATCTAGCATAGATTCAATATTACGTGTTGCAGGAATACATCTTGAATCTCCACTTACTGCTAAATCTTGTTTATTTCTTTACTTTTGATATACAGGATTTTGGAGATGGAGGTGCTTTTCCAGAAATCCATGTGGCCCAGTATCCACTGGATATGGGGTGAAAGAGAAAAATGTCAAATGCACTGGCCACTCAGGTGGATCCTGAAGGGCAAATTAAATATGATGCAATTGCTCAACAAGGACAGTCAAAAGACAAGGTAGTGTCTTTGGTGTTTTCTTCTCGTTGATACCTCTCTTGAGACTTTTTAATTAAATTTGGGGGAAATGATAAATCCCTTGTGATTTGGGTTGAAACTGGAGGGAGAGCACCTCCTTCCCAACACAAGGAGGGAGAGCACCTGCTTCCCAGCACAAGGAGGGAGAGCACCTGCTTCCCAGCACAAGGTGGGAGAGCATTTCCTTCCCAACACAAGGAGGGAGAGCACCTGCTTCCCAACACAAGGAGTGAGAGTACCTGCTTCCCAACACAAGGAGGGAGAGCACCTGCTTCCCAACACAAGAAGGGAGAGCACCTGCTTCCCAACACAAGGAGGGAGAGCACTTACTTCCCAACACAAGGAGGGAGAGCACCTGCTTCCCAACACAAGGAGGGAGAGCACTTACTTCCCAACACAAGGAGGGAGAGCACCTGCTTCCCAACACAAGGAGGGAGAGCACTTACTTCCCAGCACAAGGAGGGAGAGCACCTGCTTCCCAACACAAGGAGGGAGAGCACTTACTTCCCAGCACAAGGTGGGAGAGCACCTGCTTCCCAACACAAGGAGGGAGAGCACTTACTTCCCAGCACAAGGTGGGAGAGCACCTGCTTCCCAACACAAGGAGGGAGAGCACTTACTTCCCAGCACAAGGTGGGAGAGCACCTGCTTCCCAACACAAGGAGGGAGAGCACTTGCTTCCCAGCACAAGGTGGGAGAGTATCTCCTTCCCAACACAAGGAGGGAGAGCATCTGCTTCCCAGCACAAGGCCCTGGGCTTGACCCCAGCTCCAAAAGGAAAGTAGCTATGAAATGTTCTTAGATTAACATCAGTGACCAAAGATGACATTCTGACTATTCTCTACAAATTGATAGTAGCTGCTTTGGGTGGGGGTGGGGGTAGGAGGGAACTTTGTTTTGGTTTTCTTTGTCGAAGTAAGGGGGGTTGGGGTTGAGGCAGCCCTACAGCCCCAGCTGGCCTGGAACTTACTATGTAGATCAGGCTGGCCTAGAAGTAGGTCCTGCATTCTTGGGTAGTAGTTTCATGCTTCTTCTAGGAATCTGGGGAGGAGAGATGAGGAGTTCTGACAGGTGAACCAGGTATCTTCTGCTAGGGGCTGATGAGGAACCAAATATCTAGGCTAGAGGACATGTGTTCTGAGATGGATGTAGGTTCCCCCTGACCCTTGCCCCCGGAATTCGGGAGACAGGGTCAGTAGATGTCATTTTGTTTGGTCATTTGTCAAGCTGATTTTCCTTCACATATACTTGTAGAGTTCTTACATAGATGCATACCTTATTTACTTTCTGTGTGTGGTACTAGGGATCCAATGTCTAGGGTGTATTTGTGTGTATACTAAGCTTGGGCTGTACCACTGTACATCCCAGCTCCTATTTTAATAGATCATTTGGATATAAGACAAACTCCTTTGTCCCAGATTAAACAAAAACTAGCATTTGCAATGTAGATTTTGGATCTTACAAAGTAATCCAAAAACCAGAATAAAAGTTTCTTAAAATAATCTCATCATAAAGCAGCTATACTCAGAGCCAAGGAACTATTTTTAATATGGCTTACTTTCTGGGTTTGGGGGTTTTGTTTGGTTGGATTCATTTGGTTTTTTTCTTTTTTTGGTCTTTTGAGACAGGGTTTCCCTGAACCCCCAACTGGCCTGGAACTCACTATGTAGACCAAGCTGGCCTTGAACTCACAGAGATCCACCTGCCTCTGCCTCCCGAGTGCAGGGATTAAAGATATGTGCAGCTATATAGTTGTTTTTTAAATTACAGAAGTAGTGCTGGGCATGGAGATACACACATTTAAGTGCCAGCACTTACAAGGCTGAGGCAGGAGAGTTGCAAATTAGAGGCCAGGGTGGACTATATATATATTCTTGCCTGAATTTCTCTTATTTTACTTGCCAGGGGTAACAGCTGTTACTGCAATGATACATCTCTTTCCAGAATTTTATTGGGGATTAGACATTTAAAACTGAACTGTGTATTTTTGAGGGCTTTTTTTTAATGTTTGATTATTTTTATTTTAGGTCTATGAGTGTTTTACCTGGATGCGTGTAAGTGCACCACAAGTGTGCTATACCCACAGAAACCAAAAAAGGGTGTTGGATCCCTGGAACTTTAATTATGGATGGTTGTTAGCCTCCATGTGGATACTGGGAATCAAACCCAAGTCCTCTGGAAGAACAGCAAGTGTTCTTAACCACTGAGCCATCTCTTCAGCCCCTAAATTGTGTATTTTTAGATGTCAGTATGTGACCAAATACTCTCTAAAGCAATGTTCCTTGCATAATTAAATCCTTATAATAGCATTTGTTTATAATGTAACCACTAGAACAGGTCCCAAAACTGGTAATTTAGAGAAGTATCACTCTTAGGTTCACACAACACTTGATTTTTGTTTTGTTTTTACTAAAGGTAGATTTGTTTTGGAATGCACTGAATAATTCAACATTAACTTTTGATACCTATTATAACCACTACCCTTTTTAGGGGGACACTTCTTGACACACATTGATAATAGAAAACTGGGAAGAAAAGTTTCTTAGAATACACTTTGATAGAACTCTGAACTTCAATGACATCTTAAAAACCATAGTATATAAATTTTTCCTTCTGAAATAGTTTCATGGAAAGTGTAATAGGAATATAATAGTACTTAAATGAATACCTTTAACCCCTCCGTAAGACTCTAACAACTTTAGCCTGACCCTGATCAATGATGTTATTAACTTGTTTATATGACTATATAACATATAATCCACATCGAGGCTTATCCTCAGTCCAGTTCTTTGTCTATACAGTAATAAGAATTACCTGCTTTAGGGCTGGAGAGATGGCTCAGCAGTTAAGAACACTGGCTTTTCTTGCAGAAGACCCAGGTTCAAATCCCAGCACCCACATGGCAGCTAACAACTGTCTGTAACTCCAGTTCCAGGGGATCCAACAGCCTCTTCTGTACTCCACGGGCATTGCACAACACGGGTGCACTTACACGGGTGCAATACATGAATACACATAGAATAAAATAATGAATAAAATATTTTTTAAAAAAAGAATTACTTGTTTTGCAGATGAGTTACTGCTTTCTATTTATTTATTTAGAGAGAGGTCTTACAGTGGAGCCCTGACTGGTTTAGAACTCTCTAGACCAGGCTGGCCTTGAGTCACAGAGATCTGCCTGGCCTACATGCCCAGCCCTGCTTTCTCTTTATGGTAAAGCTCTTTTATGCTCCTATCATCAAGGGTACAGTGTGGTTTTCAGATGGTGCTCCCCAACCACATTACCTCTGGGATATGCTGTTTCTTCAGCACATTTGGTTCTCAGGCTGTAAAAATTTGGGGTTTTACAGTTAATTACCACCAATTCCTGCTCTTCAGATATCCTTCACTCTGCCTTGAGATACTGGAAACTTATGGATGCTCATTTAAAGGGTTATTAACTTTGGAATACCCAAATAAGAAGCAGCAAATGGCTCTTGTGAGCTAAATTAGTATTGAGACTTCATATTGAACATATATGATTACCAGGGAGCCATTTACTTAGAATCTCTGCCTATAGTAATTGCTTCCCAAATGTGGTTAACTCTTCATAATCTCAGTATTATCCACAGTGTTAGATAATTTTCAAATTATGATGGTATAGATTTTTCTATCCCAAAAAGAAAAAAGAATTTTGAGGTCAGTTACTAGTCATGTGATCTTAATGATTTTAATGGGCCTCACTCTTCTCATTAGCATGAACTTCAGAATCCCTTATAAAATGAACATTTATAAAGGATGTTATGCTGGATAGCTTTAGTGTCAACTTGATGCGCCTGGGTTGAGGGAGCCTCAGTTGGAGAGTTGCCTCTATTGGACTGGCCTGTGGCCATGTCTGAGGGGCATCTTCTTGATGAGTGATGTGGGAGCAAGCCAGTAAGCAGCATTCCTCGATGGCCTGTGCTCCAGCTCCTGCCTCCAGGTTCCTGCCCCCAGTTCCTACCTTGGGCTCCCTGATGAACTGCAACCTGGGAGATGTAAGCTAAATAAAC
>NW_008329640.1:2308779-2314510 GCF_000622305.1 Nannospalax galili
AATGAAGAAAAGACAGATTTCTTTAGCAGCTTCATAGTGGTAATTGAACCTGTGCCAACTCTTCCCATTTTCCCTGGTCCTCCTTTTCATTCTTTAGAATAGCAAGCTAGAAATTTCAATTTATAGCTATGAGATAGTTTATTTTCTGGAAAACGAATACCCTGTATAGGAAGCTCTGAGCAGCCAAACATAGTAGCACACCTGTGGTTTCAATTCCTCAGAGGCTAAGTCAGGAGTATCCCTTGAACCCAGTAGTTTGGAACCAGTCTAAACAATATAGACTCTGTGTTCTGTTCCTCCTTCTCCCCAATACATAAATAAAACATCTCTAACATGCATCAATTACTTCATTTATACAGAAGGTATTCACTGAATGAGTCCTGTGGACTAGGTACTGTTGCAGGCACTACAAACCCTTTATCAGAGATTCTCATTGGTAATACGGGTATAAACCTCATGGGTAGGTATCAAGGTGAAATTAGTCTGTATCTCACACACGCTCAATCACCCAGTGCCACGCAATGACTATGAGCTGTTGACATTCTTACTGTTGTAGTAGGGGAGACATAAACAAGCACACTGTGAATTACAGCCGCCTGTCAGCTGTGGCCGCCCCTCCACTCTTCAGGTGCTGGGTGCTGTCTCCGGGCACTGCTCCTCCACTCACACAGGCGCTGCCTGCTGCCGCTCTCCATTCATATGGTTCTAATTACACGGGTGCTGCCTCCCATCACATGGGCGGTGCCGCCACCTGGGCGCCACCTTCGATCGCAGGGTTGCTGCCACCTGGGTACCACCTCCGATTGCACAGGCGCCGCCCTTCACTCCTCCCTGCCGCCAAAAGCTGTGGCCGCTCATCTGCTCCCCCTGCGCAGAGGCTGCTCTTCTGCTCACTGAAGTGATGAGGCCTCTCTTCTGCCTGCTGCGGCGCTGCCTCCGATTGTCACTACTTCTGCCTGGTCCTGGAACCCAGGTCTGGTGAGAAGACTGTGTCGGTGGAGCTATATTCAGACACAGGAGACCAGGTTCGGTGACGCAGATCCTGTTTATTGCAGAAGGGTACAAGCTTATATAGGGGTGGGGGTCCAATCAAGAAGTTACAGCTCAGATCTTTGGCAGGGCTGTGTCCTATCATAACATTGCAAGCCAGACACCTCATTAGGGTAATGGGTTTCAGGTTACTTAGGTTCATGGGTTTCCTTATGAGGCCTGGTTTCCTGGGAACCATGTGACCCAGGATGTCTTAAGTGTTGCAATTTGGGATCTCAAGGGTGGTGATTAGGGAGTGGGGAGCTCTAGGCATCAGTCCCATGATCTGCCAATGGGGAGCAAATGTCACAAGGCGTTCCTTGTGGCTCCAGCAGTAGGGCTGTTGCCTCGGGCCTGCTGTATGGCTGTCAATAAGACTTTTAACCTAGGCTCAAGCCTGTCTCCCACAGTAACTAATGCTTTGAAGACAGTAGGCAAGTGCTGTGGTGCAGAATGACTAGGTCTGGAGGGGCTGCTCCTTTAATCAGGGCCTACAGCCCAGTGTAGGCCCTATGTTCTGGAACACACATTAAGAGTTTCTTGAAGAAGTGAGAGCAGCACTGTACAAAGCCTCATAATTGGGGGACAGCACGTGTTCAAGGCGCAGAAGAGTGTGTGCCTGAAGCACGAGTGAGGGAGTGAGGAGGAATGGGAGGTTGGACTCTAGGCAAAGCCAGGTAGAGGAAGCGAACCCTGAGGTGTCTCTTGTGTTTGCAGCAGGAAATTGGGGGGACTATGCATTTCCTTTAAAATGTTTTAAGAAATATTGTGTGAGAGAATGCAATTAATGTAACGTTTTTAGCTTCCTGTGGTAGGTACTTGTCTTCTATAGGAAAAATTTGAAGATGGAGAGTCCTATCTCTCCTAGTCATAAGTTATCCTTTTTATGTTATGTGTCAAAGAATTTCTAGGGGCTGGAGAGATGGCTCAGCAGTTAAGAACACTGGCTGTTCTTGCAGAAGACCCGGGTTCGAATCCCAGCACCCACATGGCAGCTAACAACTGTCCATAACTCCAGTCCCAGGGGATCTGACAGCCTCTTCTGACCTCCATGGGAATTGCACAACATGGGTGCACTTACCTACATGCAGACAATACACGCATACATGTAAAAAATAAAATTTTTAAAAATTAATTTCTAGATAAAGTGTAAAATCTAAAACATTTATTGTTTGTTAAGTATCTTGGTTTGTTCTATATTTTAGGAGGGATGGTGGAGAGGGTTTTACCATGTAGCCCTGGAACTCGCTGTATAGACCAGGCTGGCCTGGCACAGAGCTTCACCTGCCTCCTCCTGTGTGTGCAGATTAAAGGCATGCACTACCACACATGGCTTCTTTTTCTCTTTAAAATCTGCCATCTAAGTTTTGATGAAAATACTTGGCAAACATAGATGACAGGAGAGTTAGTAATCTGTGCTTCAAGGGCCTATCACATCAGAATCACCCTAAGAGAAACCATGTTGGACCCAATAGCACTCATGACATAGACCTAAATTTAAGTACAGAGTAAGTACATATTGGAATGCTTAGATTTTAATTGTCAGCTTGCCACAGCCTGGAATTCCTTGGCCTCAGACATGTCTGTGAGGGATTGTCTTCTTTGTTCATTGATTTAGGAAGACAAAGCCCATAGTCAGTAGCACATTCCCTAGGCAGAGTCCTGCACTATATGGGACAGGAGAAAGCAGGAGGAGAGCAAGCAGCAAAGACCCATTAGCTTCTGATCTTGATGGGGAAGTAATGTGACTAGCCACTTCAGTTCCTGCCTTGACATCCCCAAGTCATAGAATTGAATGTAGTATGACTTCTTCCCTAAGTTGCATCTGGCACAGCAAAAGAATGAAATTAGAATGCGTATATAAATGTGTTTTGTCTTTTCCTCATTTTTATTTTTATTTTCAAATTTATGTGTATGAGTGTATTGCCTGTATGAAGTGAGTGTACATGTGTGTGCACTGCCTGCAGAGCATAAAGGGACATCAGATCCCTTGGAAATGGAGATATGGATGAGTTGTGTGGGTGCTGGGAACTGAAACTGGGTCCTGTAGAATAGCATCCAGTGCTCCTAACCGCTGAGCCATCTCTCCAGTTCCCTATTTTTGTCTTCTTTTTTTGGCTTTTGAGACAGGGTCTCTCTGTAGCCTTAGCTGCCCTGGAGCTCTCTATGGAGACCAGGCTGGCCTTGAACTCACAGAGATTGAGATCCCCCTGCCTCTCCCTTCCTACTGCTGAAATTAAAGGCATGTGGCACCATGCCCAGCTATGTTTGTCTTCTTGTAAAGAATATATTCTGGTTTTTCTTTCATTGTAGCACATGCTCATTTTCTTAGTCTGTGAATAGAATTGATTCCAGAAAAGAGAAACATGAATAGGATGAGAGCAATGAAATTTTCTAGGCCTAGTGAATTTGGTAACCTGTCTTAAATTTTGATGAGTTTTAATTCCAAGATAAAGGTACTAGAGGCAGTTTACATCATCATTAATTTCAAGTCCTAGTGAGCCTCAAAAATAGAGATCACTGATGCATAAGATTTTGTTGGCAGAGTTTGTTTGAATACTGACTTGATTAGAAGATCTCAATTTACATGCATGGGGTCAGGAAAAATTATTAACTTCTAACCAGGGAAGCAATGTGCATATATATTTTAAGCTTCTCTACTTTTAAGATCTAAAGAGCAGGGGCTAGAGAGATAGCTCACCGGTTAAGAGCACTGACTGCTTTTGAAGAGGACCTGGATTTGATTCCCAGCACCCACATGGCGGCTACAAACCATCCTTAACTGCAGTTCCAGGGGAATCTGACACCCTCTTCTGACTTCTACAGC
Organism: Nannospalax galili; assembly: GCF_000622305.1. Lineage (NCBI taxonomy): Eukaryota > Metazoa > Chordata > Mammalia > Rodentia > Spalacidae > Nannospalax > Nannospalax galili. The sequence continues at coordinate 2,312,636 of NW_008329640.1, forward strand.
ATTGCATGACACAGGTGCACTCACATACATGCAGACAATACACTCATACACATAAAGTAAAAATAATAAAATATATTTTAAAAAGATCTAAACAACAAAAGTGCACTCTCTGCGTGTGAGTCTGCTGAAAGACATGTGTTTGGGTATTTTAGGTCATTTATAGCAAGTATACTGACCTGGTTCCAAAGGAGGTTATGAATGCAGATGACCCGGACCTGCAAAGACCGGATGAAGAAGCTATTAGAGAGGTAACTGGGAATTGAGACATATTTCATATCCTTCCTTTATTTTTATTAACATCCAAATCACTCAACATGATGTTTCTTATTTCAGATAACAGAGAAGACAAGAGAAATCTGTATCACAGAAGGTCGCTGCAGCCATGCCAGTTCGAGCAGCTGACAAGCTGGCCCCTGCTCAGTACATCCGGTAAGAACCCTGCGAGAAGTCACGTTTTCATCTCTGACTGGATGATTGTGATTCTGATGACTCCTGGCCTGCATGGTCAGTTATAAATGTATCATCTTAAATAATGACTTCTGAAGCCTGTTGACTCTCTTTGCAGACAACTAAAAGAAGTTTGTTTTCTAATTTCATATACATGTGTGCTATACCTGCATGTATGTAAGTGCAATACATATGTGCAGTGCCTGTGGAGGCCAGAACAGGGCATTGGATCCCCTAGAACTGGAGTTCAGACAGTTGTTAGCCACTACGTGGGTGCTAAGAACCAAACCCAAGTCCTGTAAGAACAGCCTTCACTTCTAAGCCATCTCTCTAGTGCCTGAATGCAGAGATCACCCTAAGGGGGACCCTGCTCTGAGACGGTGGATTGGAGGTGCAGAGTGAAGAGACGCTGGGGACTTATAAGTCTGGCTAGAAGCCCACTTTATTAAGAGTTCAACAGGTTTTTATACAGAAGAGAAACTAGCAGTTACATATGGTTTTTGCAGTTGCATACAAAGCATGAGGACATTTTTAGATGAAAAATCAGGAACCGTAGCTTTTTGTTGGTGTAAGCTGAGACAATCACATAGCAGGATATTTATACCTTACTCAAGGCTGTTGTCTGGTGATGGTGATCAAGTTGTTCACTTTCTCAGACACGAAAGTTAAGATGCATTTCTTAGAATGAGGAACACAGTCAGCCTATCTGATCTGGCCAACTTCATCTACTAAAAATGCAGCTGTTCCACATGTCAGGGTGCTGAGACTTCTGTGTTCAGGGTCTCACCCATAAGCAGAGGTTATGGTTTGATGTCCAGGTCTCAGGCTCCACTCATTCAAAGTCGTGTCATCCCAACCTCCAACACCTGAAAGAAATTAGTACCTACTTTAAGATGGTAGCTATTGTGGTCCTCAAAGGGTTTTTGTTTTGTGTTTACTGTTGTTTTGCTTATAAAAGAAATTAACAATGATCTGTGGTATATGAACCAAACCACAATTGTTTATAGTTTCCAATTATATTTAACAAACATGTTTATAAGACTGCTAACCTTTGAGGGCTGACTATTAACTAAATCTTTCTGAGGATTGATTTGAATTTATATATTAAGGGAAAATTCACTGCCACAATTTTCCCCGACATATACTTAATCAAAAACTGCTAACTATATGTTACCAGGTGAAATTACTATGACGATTTTTTTCCTTAAATGTAGACTCACAAAATAGGTAGTCTTTCTGCCTTCTTTCTGTGAAAATGAACAATTGTATCTTACAGGTTGAAAAGGATGTGGAAGGAATTCACTAAACACTTTGTTCACATTTTACCGGTGATTCATAATTTCTGTTAGTTTTCTGATCTCCATTTCTTGCTGCCCAGCCATCATGGTTTTCCCACTTAAGGTGCCCCCATTTCCCCCCTTTCTCCCT
>NW_008329640.1:2315427-2317369 GCF_000622305.1 Nannospalax galili
GTCAGATGTGTCGCTGATGAAGATGTTCTCCCATTCTCTGGGTTTTCTGTTCGCTTCCCTGGTTGCCTTCTTTGATGTACAGAAGCTTTTTAGTTTAATGATGTCCCATTTGTTAATTCTTGCCCTTATTAACTGAGCAATTGATGTCTGGTTTAGAAAATCCTTTCCTACACCTGTATCTTCTAGGTTTTTCCAAATGTTTTCTTCTAACAGTTTCAGAGTTTCAGGCCTCACATTGAGGCCTTTGATCCATTTGGAATTGACTTTTGTGCAGGGTGAAAGATAGGGGTTTAGTTTCATTCTTCAACAGGTAGAGATCCAGTTTTTCCAGCACCATTTGCTGAACATGGTATCTTTCCTCCAGTGAATATTCTTGGCCCCTTTGTCAAATATCAGGTGGCTGAAATTGCATTTACTCATATTTGGGTCTTCAATTTTGTTCCATTGATCTATGGGTCTATTTTTGTGCCAGTACCATGTTGTTTTATGAATGTAGCTCTGTAGTACAGGTTAAAATCTGGTGTAGTAATCCCCCCAGCATTGCTCTTAGTGCTCAGAGTTATTTTGGCTATCCGAGGTCTTTTGTGCTTCTATATGAATCTTAGGATGGTTTTTTCCAATTCTGTGACAAATGTCGGGGGCTTTTGATTGGCATTAGGTTGAATCTATAAATGACTTTTGGTAGGATGGTCGTTTTCATAATATTAATTCTTCCAATCCATGAGCATGGGAGGCCCTTTCATCTTCTGATATCTTCCTCAACCTCTGTGTTTAAAGATTTAAATTTTTCATTGTAGAGCTCTTTAATGTCTTTGATCAGGTTTATTCCGAGATATTTTATTGTTTTTGAGCTATTGTGAATGGGAGTGTTTCCATGTGCTCTTTCTCTGATTGCTTGCTATTGGTATATAGAAAGGCTACTGAGTTTTGTAGATTGATTTTATAACCTGCCACTATACTGAAAGTGTTGATCAGTTCTAGGAGTTTTCTGGTGGAACTTTTGGGATCTCTTAGGTATAGTATCATATCATCTGCGAAAAGCATAGTTTGACCTCTTTCTTTTCCAATTGTTACTCCTTTAATTTCCTGCTCTTGTCTTATTGCTCTTGCAAGAGTTTCAAGCACTATGTTAAAAATGAGTGGAGATAGTGGACAGCCTTGCCTGGTTCCTGATTTCAATGGGAATGCTTCCAGTTTTTCTCCAATTAGAATGATGTTGGCTGTGGGTCTGTTATATATGGCTTTAATTATGTTGAGTTGTGTTGCCTCCAGTCCAATTCTCTCTAGGACTTTGAATATAAATGCATGTTGAAGTTTGTCAAAGGCCTTCCATGCATCTATTGAGATGAGTATGTGGTTCTTGTCTTTGAACCCATTTTTATGATTTATGACATTTATTGACTTACATATATTGAACCATCCCTGCATCTCTGGGATAAAGCTGACTTCATCATGGTGGATAATCCTTTTGATGTGTATCTGTATGTGTTTTGCAAGTATCTTGTTGAGAATTTTTGCATCCATGTTCATTAAGGATATGGGTCTATAGTTTTCTTTTTTGGTTGTGTCTTTACCAGGCTTTGGTATGAGAGTGATGCTGGCTTCATAGAAGGAATTTGGAAGTTTTCCGTTTAGTTTTTGTGGTTCCCATGACTTTAGATATCCGTCTATTTCTTTTAGGTTTTCAAATTTAGTATCATATAGGTTTTTTAAGTATTCTCTTATAATGTTCTGTATCTTTCTGGTGTCTGTTGTAATGTTTCCCCTTTCATCTCTGATTTTGTTGATTTGGAGGTGTTCTTTCTTTCTTTTGGTTAACTGGGCTAGCTGTCTGTCAATCTTGTTTATCTTTTCAAAGAACAAGCTTAGCCAGGCATGGTGGTGCATGCCTTTTATCCCAACACTTGGGAGGCAGAGGCAGGCGGATCTCTGTGAGTTCAAG
>NW_008329640.1:2317494-2318528 GCF_000622305.1 Nannospalax galili
TCAGTTTCATTGATTTCTGCCCTGATTTTTGTTATTTCTTCTTGTCTGCAGGGTTTGGGTTTTGTTTGCTGTTGCTTTTCAAGTGTGTTGCATTGGAGTGTTAAGTCATTTATTTATGTTCTTTCTGATTTTTTGATGCAGGCACTTACAGCTATAAATGTCTTCTAAAGAACCACTTTCATTGTGTCCCAGAGGTTTTGTTGTGTTGTATTGTCCTTTTCATTTGTTCCAGGAATACTTTTATTTCTTTCTTAATTTCTCTTTTGGCCCATTCCTCATTCAGGACTGTGTTGTTTAATCTCCATGTGTTCATGTGGTGATTAGGGCTTCTTTGGGTGTTGATTTTAATCTTTATTGCATTGCGATCTGATAGAATGCATGGAATTATTTCAGTCTTTTTGTATGTGTTGAGGTTTGTTTTGTGCCCCAATATATGGTCGATTTTGGAGTAGGTTCCATGGGGTGCTGAGTAGAAAGTATGTCTTTTGGTGCTCGGGTGGAATACTCGGTAGATGTCTGTTAAGCCCATTTGATATATGATATTGTTTAATTTTGATGTCTCTCTGTTAACTTTCTGTCCTGTTGACCTATCTAATGGAGACAGTGGGGTATTGAAGTCCCCTACTATTAATGAGTTGGGATTAACCTGGGTCTTAAAGTCCCATAGTACTGTTTTTATGAAATTGGGTGTGCCAGAGTTTGGTGAATATATGTTTAGGATTGTAATATCTTCTTGGTTTATTGTTCCTTTGATCAGAATGAAGTGGCCCTCTATATCCCTTCTGATTCATTTTAGCTTGAAGTCTATTTTTGTCAGATATTAGAACTGTAACTCCTGCTTTTATCTTAGTACCATTTGCTTGGAATATTTTTTTTTCCATCCTTTCATCTTAAGCTAGTGCCTGCCCTTGATGGGGTGCTTGCAGACAACAAAAAGATAGAGTTTGATTCTTAATCCATTCAACTAGCCTGTGTCTTTTGACTGGGGCGTTCAATCCATTGATATTTAAAGTTATTATTGAAAGATATATTGA
>NW_008329640.1:2319013-2319310 GCF_000622305.1 Nannospalax galili
TGCATGGGCATGTCTTTCTTTAATTTTGGGAAATTTTCTTCCCAGATTCTGTTGAAGATCTAGTCCATGCCATCATTCTTCTCCCTCCTATATGCCTATGATTCATACATTTGGTCTTTTTATGGTGTCATACAATTCCTGCATATTCCATCCTTGTGATTTCTTAAAGTTTTCATAATCTTTGCTTGAGTGGTCTAGTTTGTCCACTTTATCTTCCAGTCTTGATACTCTGTTTTCAGTTTCATTCATCCTATCTGTAAAGCTTTCTCCTGTTGTTTCTAATTGGCTTACTGAGTG
>NW_008329640.1:2319832-2324658 GCF_000622305.1 Nannospalax galili
CTAGGCTTCAGGTCCTCTCCTTTGATTTTGTGTTGGAGGGGCCAGATGGCTTTCATCCTTGTCTTCAGGAATTCCCACAGAGGCCCAAGTCAGATGAGGATCAGATGCTCTCAGGCTTTCTCCTAAGGTCTGGATCCCTACAGGAAAGATTTTGGCCTCAGGAACTTGGGGGTTGGACTGGCCTGGGAGCCGGGCCCAGGCAAGATGCTGGTCTAGGGCAGCTGGTGCCTGTGCCACCCATGAATGCAAAGGAAGATGGGGGTGGGAAACAGCCCCAAGGGATCCTGGGAACTGCACTGAGAAGCTGGGTTGGTCTGGATGCAAAGGACCAGGAAGAGGAACGATCAACCCAGGGGTCCAGTAAAGAGGCTGGCAGGTTGTGTAGACCTGGGGAAGCAGAGAGAGGTGAGGGTGGGACAGGCCTAGAGGGCTACTGGGAACCTGAGAAGGAACTGGGTTGGTATGGATGAAAATGATCAGAAAGCAGTGGTGTTTCCCCAGGTGTCTGAGGCGCCAAGACAAGGAATGGGACAGGACCCAGGCTAGGAGGAGAGACCAGCGGGGGAGATAGAAGTGTGCGTTAGGCTGGGGGAGTCAAGGCTCGGAGGGAGTGATCGACTTACCCAGGAGAGAGAGGCCTGTGAGTCAGAGAGAGCTACATAAAAATTTTTAAAGAGAAAATAACAATAGGTATTTAGGAATTTCCAGTGCTTTAATTGTCAACTATTCATCTTTGTTTAATATTGCAGTTTATGTCACTGGGAATAGTGTCACATGCTTACTGTCCCAGCGCTCATGCCTCAGAAGCAGGAGGGTAGCAGGTTCAAGGCTAGTTTGGGCTACATAGTGAGATCTTGTCTAAAATATATTTTTACAATCTACATGCAATGGCTAATCCTGGGTGTCAACTTGATTGGATCTGGGATTAACTGAAATGAAAGAGATCTTCTTAATTGGATCATCTAAAGCCGGAAGACACACCCTAAATGTGGGCGTTACCTTCTAATGGCAGCCAGTATAAAAGACCAAGGCAGAGGAGACCGCCAAGCTTCTTGCTGCTTGCCTTCTCTCTTGCTGGTGAGTTCCTCTTGCTGCTGTAGACTGAAGACTAGCTGATCTTTTGGAATTTGTCAGACCTTCAGCGCCAGATTGGGACTACTGAGACATCCAGCCTTGTGGACTGAGCAACTACAGATTCTCAGCCTCTCCAGTGTGGTGCAGCCATTGTTGGACTACTCGGACTCTATCTTGTGAGCTAAGCTGATAAATCTCCATACATACATATATTCATTCTACCGGTTCTGTTTCTTTAGAGAACCCTGACTAATACACTACACATCTCAAATAATTGCTAGTGCTTCCAGAAGTCAGTAAGAATCTGTAAACTCTGGGATATGTTTCCTAATTTCTATTTCATAATTCTTTGGGTGGGTGAAGGCAGCCACTTTGAACCCTGGATTAAAAATAGCTTGGGACTGGAGAGATGGTTCAGCAGTTAAGAGCACTGACTGCTCCTGCAGAGGACCTGGGCTCGATTCCCAGCACCCACATGGCAGCTACGAACTGTCCTTAACTCCAGTTCCAGGGGAATCCGAAGCCCTCTTCTGACCTCCGTGGCATTGCACAACATGGGTGCACTCACATGCAGGCAATGCACTCATACACATAAAATAAAAAAGTATATATTTTTTAAAATAGCTTGTTCTTTGTAGGAACTTAGATATTCATCCTCCAGCATAAAGGCTCCTGGCTAGTGCCATTTCAGTTGATTAGTGTGTGTGTAACCTTATTATATGTTAATCTGAGTTTGTAACCCCTTTGGGTTTTGTTTTGGTTTGTTTGTTTGAAGGATTATTTTTAGATAGGGAGTCCATTATTTTGTATTTATTCTTTGTGGGTCAAAGTCTCACTTTGTAGCCTTTAACTGGACTGGAACATGCTATGTGGGCCTGGCTGGACCTAAATTTACAATTCTCCTGAGTCCGCCTCCCAAGTGCTAGGATTACAGGTATGTACACCACACCTGGCTAGCACCACTTTATATTAGGAGACAATGCAATGAAAATCACTGTTTGGGAGAAATAAAACTAAGCCTGAAAGTTTCATGGCCATTTTCCTTGGATTATAGCAGTTTGTGCTATCTTTTTATGACTGTTAGTTTTACTCCTGGAACAACAATTTACATGTCGGACAATAGTTTTCTTTTACTAAAACCCACAGTTATTAACACAATTTTTCCAAAGCTTGGGTTTCTCAAATTGTTCAAATCTGCTTCTTCCCCTTACTAACTGTATGAACTCAGTGCCATTACCTACAATTTCTGCCTCACTATCTTCCTCTGAAATGCAAAACATTGTGGTACCAGCTTTACAAAGCTCTTATGATTAAAACCACAGATGTGAAGCACTTAATCCTACATCCAAAGCAAATATTGTTGTTTTTTATACTTGTATAAAAATGTAAGAAATTGGAACTTTTGGTGGTTCTCAAAATGGGCATGTTTTAAGTTGATTTTAAGAAATTACTGTAGCTCTGCTGTGCTGATATTTTCTTTCTGATTTCACCTTAGGGTTACACAATTCCATTAGCTAAACAGCTAGCTGCTGACGGAAGAGGACTTCAGACAGTACACATAAACGAGAACTTTGCCAAACTGGCTGAAGCTCTCTACATTGCTGATCGGAAGGTTGGTCTGTTATAGTTTGCTCTTGATCATTTATGAGCTCATTCCTGTTTACATAAGGTACTGTTCATTTTGCAATAGTGCTGAGTATCTAGAGAGACTAGCGTGTCTGTGTTGGTGGTATCAGGTGCTAGTTGTATAATGGGCCCAATCTTTTAGACTTACAACACCCCATATCAGTGATGAAACACCTTCTTAATGACTTGCCAGAATAAGGCTTTCCTAGGCTGGTCCCATTTTGTCAAGATTGCGAGATTCTGTTGTACTGTTCATAGTTTGCCTCTCTTTTTGATGTAGCTGTCCCCCAAAAGAACTGTTGCAGGGATAAGTAGGTAAACATTCTGAGGTGCAGGCCAAGCTTTCTCTTAAGCTAGAGTCATATTTAAATTTTTTGTGGGTTTGTTATTTTCCTTTGCTTTGTTTTGTTTTTGAGACAAGATCTGAGTTTGTAACTGAGACTGGCCTGGAAGTTTAAACTGTGCAGCCCAGGCTGTCCTGGAACTCAGAGCAATCCTTCTGCTCGGCCTCCTGAGTGCTCACATTGCAGATGTGCACCAACATGCCCAGCTCCATTTATTTACATTTTGGAAACTGGGTTTTCTGTGTTGTCCATTCTGATTTCAAACTTGCTGGCTCAGGCGATCTTCCAGCCTTGGTTCTGAGAGCTGGGATTATAGGCACATGCTGTTGTGCTCAGCCAATTTTTCATGTAGATTTTTACTGAGAAAGCATTAAAACTTCTTGACTTATAAAATTGACTGGAGTCCCTAGAGTTACAAGCATGAAAACATTCCCCAGAGTGAAAGCTAATCTTACAAAGTCTTCCAGGCAGAGCTCTTTTTCTTTCAACAGCAATACATAAGAATCCTCTTTGCTTTTACATGCCTGACTTTAGTAGGGCATTAGAAGGAGCTGTGTTTACCTCATGATGTATTCCTCTTAACATCTCTCTTTACCAAACAGGCTCGTGAAGCTGTGGAAATGCGGGCCCAAGTGGAGAGAAAGATGGCGCAAAAAGAAAAGGAGAAACACGAAGAGAAACTTAGGGAAATGGCCCAGAAAGCCAGAGAGAGGAGAGCTGGGATTAAAATCCATGTGGAAGAAGAGAACGGAGAGGCATGGGAAAGGGATGAAATCTGGCATGATAGGTGCAAAGAGAGACAGCACAACTGGAATCTCTCCAGGGCAGCCCCCAATAAGAGGTCAAAACTGTAGAGAAATGAAAACTGAGATATCAGTTAAGTTATTGCTCTTGGTGTGCCCAATCCTTGAACTTCCTATGAAATCCAGTATAACCAAAGGTTCTTCAGCCAATCCAAGGATATGGACAGCAGATCTGCAGGTGGAAAAGGTGAAATTTACAATGTTTATGATCAGGCTTGGGGAGGTGGTAAAGATATGGCCTAGAGTATTTATAGACCCAGTGAAAATCTGGACCAGGATATGTATGGTGATGACCTGGAAGCCAGAATAAAGACCAACAGATTTGTTCCTGATAAGGAGTTTTCTGGTTCAGACCAGAGGCAGAGAGGCAGAGAAGGACCAGTCCAGTTTGAGGAAGATCCTTTTGGTTTGGACAAGTTTTTGGAAGAAGCCAAACATCATGGCAGCTCTAAAAGCCCCTCAGATAGCAGTCACCCCAAAGAACATGAGCATGAAGGCAAGAAGAGGAGGAAGGAGTAGACTCTCCAGAGCAAATGAACTTTATTCACAACCCTAATAATGCATGTCATTGGGAAACCCTGTGTAAATGATCAGGATAAAAATCAAATCTGGGTGCCGTATCTCAGCACTACTTTTTATTCTGGGAGATGGGAGATTAAATATTCTACTTTTAATTTTTTTTAAGAATAGGTTGTTTGTGCTTCTCTCTTAGAAAAAATGCTGCCCCCACACACAGAATAAAGACCACTTCCTTTTGTGTGACACTTAATCTGAGGAAAATATTTTGTATAAGAACTTATGAATAAAGTTGTCCCAGCACATGAATAGGATAGTGTTCACACTGAATTATGCTACCAATTGTGCCCTATTGTGCTGCTTTACCTTGGATTAGAGAAGGGAAAGTCTTGTTTAGTATGACTCTATGTTTCAAATAAAAACATTTAGGCCAAAAAAAGAAAGAAATGATTAGAAGAGCAAA
>NW_008329640.1:2325107-2340337 GCF_000622305.1 Nannospalax galili
TTATTTTTCATTATTATTATTGTTGGTCTTTTTTGAGACAGGGTCTCATAGCCACAACTACCTGGAACTCACCATGCCTCTGCCTCCTAAGTGCTGGGATTAAAGGCGTGCACCACCTGCTTAGGACTCCAGCTTTGGCGAGGGGGGGGGGCAAGTAATGACTCCAGTTTGTAATCCCAGCACTGGGAAGGGAGAGATAGGTGGGGCCCTGGGGCTCACTGGCCAGCCAACTTAGTCTACATGGTAAGCTCCAGGAGTGACAGAACTTGTCTCAAAAAAAGGTGGACAGGGGCTGGAGTGTTGGCTCAGTTGTTACAAGTATGTACTGCCATTTCCATTCAGTTCCCAGCTTTCACATCCGACTCACAATCCCTGTAACTTCAGCTCTAGGGGATCCGATGCTATCTTCTGGCCTCTGAGGGCACTTACACTCACATGCACATTACCCACACATGGGCACATAATTAAAAATAAATCTTTTTGTTTAAATGGACCTAAGGTTGGAGAGATGGCTCAAAACAATTAAGAGCGCTGGCTGCTTTTATTTTATGCTGGCTTCATTCCCAGCATACACATGGCAGCTGACAACCATCCATTGCTCTAGTTCCAGGGGATCTGATGCCCTCTTCTGGCCTCTGTGGGCATTGCACAAATGTGGTACACTTACATCCATGCAGGCAAAACATGCATACACCTATCTTTCCACCAAGATGGTGTGATTAATTTTTAAAAACAATTTGCACCTCTAAATTTTTTTCATCACCTGTCTACTCAAGTGTCTCTCCACATCAGTCCAACTTTCTACTTTGATGCATTTAAAGTAGGTTGAGAACAGTAGTACTTGATATGTCAGCTGCACATATGAGTCCACAGTCTACAATTAGTAGACTCAAATTAATTGCAAGTAAGGTTAAAAAGGCCGAATGTGACTACAAAGAAATGGTGATATAGACCTGTAATCTCAGCAGTAGGGAGACGGAGGCAGGAAGATCCATAATTTGAGGCTAGCCTGGGCTGTGTTGTGATACCCTGTCAGAAAAAGAAAAGGAAGGAAATGAAAGCTTCTAAAGTGAAGAAGTAGTCTTGTTTGAATATTCGTGGATAATGCAGTGATGAAGTCATTTTCAACTGTATCCACAGAGGATGGAGAGGCACGGGAAAGGGATGAAATCCGGCACGATAGGCGAAAGGAGAGGCAGCATGACCGGAATCTCTCCAGGGTAGCTCCCAATAAGAGGTAGGCTGCTGCTTGACATAAGAGAAACATTTTGGGGCCTAAGAGTTTGTCAACTAAGATCAATTTTGCTTTTTCTCTTTTTCTTCCTTAGCTTGATAGTAACTTAGCACTTAGTTTTGTTGCACTGCATACTTTGTGTTGAATTGACTGTCCCCGGAAGGAACCTTTTCTTCCATCACCCTCCCTGTCCAGTTAGTTAGAATGAAGACTGATGGGGATATGGAAAAGGGAATCCAGGTCGTGTCTGTGAAAAAGTTGTAGAGAATCAAGCTGTTCCGGTCTGTGCTCATCCTACGTGAAATGGTGAGGTAAACTGGAAATAAGCTGCCATGACTTAGACATCCTTTCCTGTGCAGAATGCTGTGCTGAGCACAGTGGGTAGAAGCACAGGTTTTGGAAGAAGATTCTGAGCTGTCATGAGCAGTTTGTCTTAAGTTTCAGGACAGAGCTATTGTACAACATAATTTGGAAATGTTTGCAAATATAAAATGGTATAAACCAAACCAAATAAATGTATGGGGACATAAAGGAGGAATGGGGGAAGTTTCTTTCACCAAATTTCACCAAGGGCTGAGAACTGCAATGGTTGAAAGTAAAGGAGATGCTGTCACACAAAGGTAGAAGTCTGGGTGGGGATTAAATGCAAATGTGAGACATTTCTTCCCCTGTGAGCAATTTTCCATGCTCTGATCATCACAGCGCACAGTTTGAAGTTACATCCCAAATCCTACCTGCTGCTGTGGTTCCTTGTTCACTAGTGTATTTCACCTCCCTGGATAATTATAGAGAAGTAGTAGACTGAATTCAGAGCTGGGTAAGCCTACAGTACAGAAGAAAGAGGAGTGAAGTATGAGTGTGTTCAATTCATGATGCTCTTAGTTTGAACTTCCTAAATTGTAAAATGCTCTGCACAGAAATTGGGCCCTTAGAAACCAGTAAGATGGTATCAAGAATTGATAGCACAAAAAACTATAGACTTAAATTAGATGAAAATTCTACAGAAATTCTTTTAAAATGTGAGTATCTAGTAAAGGTGATGACAGTTACCATGGTTTTATTGAGATGTGAATGGCATTGATACTGAAACAGCAGAGGAATTAATTGCTCTCAGAAGTCTACAAAGTAATGCAGTCATTGATGTGTTTTCCTCAGAATCCTAGAAGGATAAAATTTCTAACTGAGTTAAGTCAAAGCTTGTTCTAGCTCACTGGAATTGGTTGATTCCTGTGATGCATCAATTTGAAATCAAGAGCCAGTCTCTGGAGTGTTCTTTGGAGCCAATAGGTCCTAATTGTATAATGCCACCTACCCCCTGCTAACCATGCCTCTGAAGTGCTGGAAGGGCTGTCAGGGTGAATGTACATTATCAGGGAATGTGTGTTCATGAGACAGAAACATGGCACAGCAGTGCATTCATTTCTTCTGCTTCTGAGAATACGTGTATTTAAATTGCATCTATTCATCTTATCTATAAAGTGTACTCAGTTAATGACACTGTATTTCAAATAGGTCAAAACTGCAGAGAAATGAAAATCAAGACATCAGTCAAGTTATTGCTCTTGGTGTGCCCAATCCTGAAACTTCCAATGAAGTCCAGTATGACCAAAGGCTCTTCAACCAGTCCAAGGTACATGGATCTTAGAAACAGCTTATGAGTTGATAGAATCCCTGTTCTCAGGGTAAAAAAATGTACATGGTTTAGATTTGGATTGGCCAAAAAAAGTATGCCAGAATGATGACAGAAACAATTGAACTTGTATGTTGTTACTTCAAAAAGATAAGAAAAGCTGGGGATGGAAGCCCATGCCTGTAATCCAACTGGGACAGGAGGCACCTAGGACAGGACGGTGGTGAGTTCAAGGCCAGTCTAATCTTGGAACACTTCTGATTGTGACCTCTTACCATTGGCTACAATTTGAAGCACTAGTGGAAAAAGGTGATGAGCTTGGATCCTACTATGTCTTTTGTTTCTAAAATAGAGCTAGTTTCCAATAAAAATACTTGACGTGATATTTGTTGTTGATCCTTGGAAAAAACTTTTTTTAGTACTGCAGTGTTTTTCTTATCCACTGTGAAATGGCAATTTAGCCTGAGCAAAAAAAGAGAGGTGAAATTTCCATGTAAGTAAATATTTTTTTTCTTTTGGCCTTTTTGAGACAGGGTCTCCCTGTGTCCCAGGTGGCCTAGAGCTCTCCATGTAGACCAGACTAGCCTTGAACTCACTGACTGTTGGGATTATAGGTGTGTGCTACCATGCTGGGCTATAATATTCTCAAGACTGTCATAATCTTAAAGAATTTAAAAGTTGGATGAAATTTTTTAAGATTTTCATTGAGAGCCTTATCTTGTGCTATAATGGTGATGTTCTCAGACAGTTAAGGTAACACTGTTTCTTAGTATCCCTACATTTTTTTAAATATTTTATTATTTTTACTTTATGTATATTCATGTATTCCCTGCATATAGGTAAGTGCACCCATGTCAGGCAATGCCTGCGGAGGTCAGAAGAGGCTGTTGGATCCCCAGGGACTAGAGTTACCAACAGTTGTTAGCTGCCATGTGGGTGGCTGGGATTTGAACCTGGGTCTTCTGCAAGAACAACCAGTGTTCTTAACTGCTGAGCCTTCTCTCCAGGCCTCAATTTTTTTTTTAATTAAAAAAGTTATTTTTATGTTTTTTTTTTTAATGTGTATGAGTGTTAGGCCTGCGTGTATATAAGTGCACCCATGTCATGCGTTACCCACAGAGGACAGAAGAGGCCGTCTGGAACTGGAGTTACAGTTGTTAGCTGCCATGTGGGTGCTGGGAATTGAACTAAATTGAACCGCTGAGCCATCTCTCCAGCCCCTATGTTATGAGTTCTGCTTCCATTTATATGGGTGCACCCATGTGTGCAATCCCTGCAGAGGTCAAAAGAGGACATGGAGTCCCCTGGAACTGGAGTTACAGGTGGTTGTAGGCCACCGTGTGGGTGCTGAGAGCTGAACACAGGTCTTCTGCAAGAGCATCCAGTGTACTTACCGTAGAGCCATTTCTCCAGCTCACATCCCTCAATTTTAATAACACTGAAAGTCAGAGTTTAATGAATACCTTAATTTACAGGTCTCTGGCTAAGGACCCAAACATGCATGTACAAATTTATGTGCCTTATTATAGATGAAGACTTTTTTTTTTTTTTTTTTGGTCTTTTTGAGACAGGGTCTGCCTGTAGCTCCAGCTGTACTGGCATTCACTATGTAGACGAGGCTGGCCTTGAACTCACAGAGATCCACCTGCCTCTGCCTCTGCCTCTGCCTCCCAAGTACTGGGATTAAAGGCATGCACCACCATGCCCAGCCAAATTCAACTTTTAATGCATAATGTACACATCTTTATTTAATGTCATATTTCACAAGGTATGGACAGTAGATTTGCAGATGGAGAAGATGAAATTTACAATGTTTATGATCAAGCTTGGAGAGGTGGTAAAGATATGGCCCAGAGTATTTATAGGCCCAGTAAAAATCTGGACAAGGACATGTATGGTGATGACCTGGAAGCCAGAATAAAGGCCAACAGGTACCAAGGCAGGTAATTGCCTCTCAGTACTTATACCAGTAAACAGAAGTACTTCATGGCCTCTCTCTTTTTTGTTGCCTAGATTTGTTCTTGATAAGGAGTTTTCTGGTTCAGACCATAGACAGAGAGGCAGAGAAGGACCAGTCCAATTTGAGGAAGATCCTTTTGGTTTGGACAAGTTTTTGGAAGAAGCCAAACAGCATGGTGGCTCTAAAAGGTCCTCAGATAGCAGTCGCCCCAAAGAACATGAGCATGAAGGCAAGAAGAGGAGGAAGGAGTAGACTCTCCAGAGCAAATGAACTCTTATTCACAACCCTAATGATGCAAGTCATTGGGAAACCCTTTGTAAATGATCAGGATAAAAACCAAATCTGAGTGCCAGATCTCAGTGCTACTTTTTATTCTGGGGATTAAATATTCTACTTTGAACTTTATTTTTTATTTATTTAGTATTTATTATTTTTGTTTTATGTGTATGAGTGTATTGCTTGCATGTAGATAGGTATACCCTTGTCATGCAATGCCCACAGAGGTCAGAAGAGGGTGACAGATCCCCTGGAACTGGAGTTGAGGATGGTTATTAGCAGCCATGTGCATTCTGGGAATCGAACCTGGGTCCTCCGCAAAAGCAGTTGGTGCTCTTAACTGCTGAGCCATCTCTCCAACCATGAATTTACTTTTTTTAGAGAATGGGTTATGTCTGTACTTCCTCCTTAGAGAAAATGCTACCCCCACACACAGAATTAAGACCATTTGGTTTTGTGTGACACCTTGACTAAAGACAGTATCTTTGTAAGAATTTCTTATAATAAAGTCGCAACACATTGTTGGGGTATTGTGCACACTGGAATTGTGCTGCCAAATTGCGGGGGCCTGAGGCCAGGGGCAAGGCAGGATGGCGCCTAGAGGAAACAGCCGGGGCGTGATCAGACTTGTTTGGCGCTTAGAGAAAACAGCCGGAAACATGGCCAGACTTGTTTTAAAGAATCGCTGATTGGCTCCTGTCGTTTCCATGCATCTTGGCAGCGTGTGATCACCTCGCGAACGCTATGCTGTGCTATGGAGAGGAGACTGCATGCTCAAGTTGACCTTTAACATGATTGGACTCTTGGGTGGGTAGGGGATTTTCCTTTGTGGTTTTTGCCTTCATAAGCCCTGTAACCCCTGTGATAAACGAGTTCCTGCTTGACTGGCTCCGTGTCATGTGTGATTGTCTCCCAGGGAGGCTGCGGGTAACAGGCGGACAGCTCACCTCCCTTTCCCCAGCTCCTGTGTCGGGGCAGGACCCCCGACATCTGGCGCCCAATGTGGGGCCCGGAGACCACTCGGACCCGCTACAGGAGCTGGTCGCCGGGGCTAAGTGGGTGAGTACTGGGGGAAGTGAGACCCCAAGAGATGGGTAACACAACAAGTAAAAGTGAGGACTCGGTGCTTACGGCGCTGAGACATATGCTGAGATCCAGGGGGTTAGAACAGTCTGATTCCTCGTCAAACAAGGTCTGGGAGGCCGTCCTGCATCTCGCTCCCTGGCTGCCCGCTGGCAATTTATTCCAGTGGGCTACCTGGGACTGGCTTGAACAACTGGCTCGCAAGGCAGAGATCAATAGAGGGGAGGAACCACCCTTGGGGTTTTACCCCACGATCTCGGCCCTTAAGTCGTGTTTTCAACCCGATCCAACTCCAGGCATACCGGCCTTTGCTGGATGGATAAGGCCGCAGGGGAAGATCAATGGGTCGCATTTGATGAGGAGAGAGCCCAACAATTGAAAGTGAAACCAAAGTGCATACTATGGAGAGATCTGGAAAGGGGGGTTACGAGAACGGGGAAGATAAAGGAGGGACCCCCAGCGGTCCAGATGAGCATGAGGGAAAGGACCCTTGGGGGGAGCCCAATCTAGTCCATCGGAGCTCTCCGCTCCCATGGGACTGATCCAGGCTTTCCCCATAAACATCAACCCCAGACCCCAGCTCCCAGCCGCCTGGTACCCTTGGGAAGCTAAAGATCTTAAAGAATTAAAGAAGGCAGTGGCCAAGGATGGCCCCGGGGCCCCCTGGGTCGACACCCTTCTCCACAGCTTGGTATATCAACCCTGTACTGCCAAAGACTGGATGGATCTAGCCAAGGCAGTCCTCCCCAGCCCCTTGTTCATTAAATGGGTGGCACTATACCGAGAGGAATGTCGGGTCCAGGTGGAAAATAACCATGCCACCAACGCCCCTGTCCCTATCACTTTCAGCATGCTGACAGGGACCATGGACGCCTTTGCCACGGGCGCCCAGCAGGCAGCATTTCCACCACCGTATACGGAACAGGTCAGGGCCCTTGGCCTCAAGGCCTGGCATAAGTTGGATACAGGCCCTATGGAGCCACCCATATCAGGGATCCATCAAAGCTCAGGGGAGCCATTACATGAGTTTGTAGATAGGGTTGAAAAGAGTCTAAAGAGAAAGCTTCCCCCTGGGCCACTCAGAGAACAGTTCATAAAAATGCTAGTATGGGACGGTATGAATGCCAACCATAAGGTCGCCTGCGCAGGGTTAAAGGACCATTCCATGAGCAGCTGGATTGTGGCCTCAAAGGACCTAGGGACCAAAACAAAGGCGACTGAGGCTATGGCCACGGTCCTCAAGACATAGACAGAGGCTCTAGCTACAGCCTTTAGAGAAGCCCTCACAGGCCTTGGGCCGCAGGATAGATGCCCCAGGGCTGAGGACCAGAGGTGTTTTGGGTGCAGCCAGCCCAGGCACCTAAAGATAGACTGCCTGCAAGGGAAAGCCCCTCTCAAGGTGGAGGGGGACAAGCCCAGGGCCCCATGCCCACACTGCCACAAGGGGTTTCATTGGAAAAAGGACTGCTGGTCCAGGTATGATGTGGAAGGCAAACACAGCTCCCCAGCAAGGCTCTAATGACATCTGTCCTCACACAAGGGGGGAAGCCCCTCCAATGGGTGCATACCGCCCTACAGGGCACTCCATGGGTGTATACACCCATGGACCAGTTGGCTGACCTAATTGAGAAAGGACAGGATATAGCCCTGAGACATTATGGCATTGACCCCCACAAGATTATTATCCCTTATCGGCTAAAGGACTTTGAATGGCTCTGCAGAAATAACAGCCGAATGGCCATAGCCTTGGAGGGCTTTCTGGGAAAGTTGGCCTGTCATTATGGCCCTCACAAATGGGCAACCTCCTTTCGCACCCTCCACTGGGGGGCCCCCAGGCTTTTTGTAGAGTATAAGGTTTACTGATGGAGGAAAATTCGGAGCCGCTGCAGTAATTTACCCGGCGGTAGGAACAGAACCAAAAACATACGTTCACACTTGCGAGGGCTCCGCTCAATTTAAAGAACTCATGGCCATTGCCCTAGCCTTGTCCAAAGTAGATGACCCCATGAACTTGTTCTCTGACAGCCTATATGTAGTCAACCTTCTCCCAGGATTATTAAATTCTCATATTCAGCTAGATGACAACCCTATTACCCCCCTAATGATCCAGGTTCGAACATTAACAGAAAGGGCCCCCATTTTCTTAAAACACCTTAGCAGCCACCAAGGACTGCCTGGATTCCTCTCCCAGGGCAACGCAGAGGCAGACAAAATGGCTTTTACCCATATCCTATCAGCAGGCCTGGAGAAAGCTCAACAACTGCATAATCATACCCATGTAAATTGGCAGGGACTCCGTAAGAGGTTCCCTCAAGTCCCTATCAGGGACCTAAGAAAAATTGTACATACCTGTAAGTCTTGTCAACCCTTTCTACAGGTGCCACCCCTCCAATAACCAGAGGTAAACCCTAGGGGGCTGAAGCCTAATTCTCTTTGGCAGACAGATGTCACACATTACGTTCCTTTTGGAAAACTCAAGTATGTTTTTGTGTCTATTGACACATTCTCACATGCCTTTTGGGCTACCGTCCATACAGGAGATAAGTCTAGACATGCTCAGTCTCACTTCCTCCAGTGCTTTGCTATGCTGGGATTACCTCAGAGGATTATAACTGACAATGGATCATGCTTTATTAAGTAAAAGCTTACAGGACTTCTTCTCTTTATGGGGAATCCACCATAACACAGGGATCCCATATAACCCCCAGGGCCAAGCTATCATGGAACGTAACCATCAGGACCTCCCTTTCCCTGGCTCCTGTGTCGGGGCAGGACCCCCGATACCAAATGAATTTTGCCCTATTGTGCCATTTTACTTCAGAGTAAGGATGGGAAGGCCTTGCGTAGTGCTTTGCAACTCTTTGTTTCAAATAAAAACATTTAGACAAATTCTCAGTTATATTTATTTAGTGGGTAGTACAGAAATCATCTCAGCAATCTTAATCTTCATCAGATGTTTGATCTCCTTCCAAAACCTTGGGTCTCTGAGCTAGAACCTGGAGCTAGGGGGAGGGGGGAAATGAAAGAGAAAGTTACTTCTTTATAAGAATACCATTTTATTAGAGACCGAAGACAGCAGACCAGTGACTCATCAACTAAAATCCTAGGTCAGCTGGGAAAGCCAAGATTTCAGCAAACCCCATTTGCCTAGACTGCAATTTCCGTGTTGTGTGTTACATATACCTTGCTAACCATGAAAGAGTCTTCCAACTGGGGTATAGCTCAATATAGCACATGGTTAGCACCAAAATAAAAATTAGTGGTCTTCTATTTTCCACATCAGACCTTATATGATACTAACTACTCTTTAAAAAGCGTCAAATTTTCCAAAGTCTTTGTCATTTGAAACTACTACGTAGTTGATCTGTAGAAAGCTCAGAAGATGGGAATACTTACCTTTACTCCATCAATAATATGATTTTCTTGCTGTAGTGCATTCTGAAGTTCTCCTTGTGAAGAAAATTGAACCCAACCTATACCTTTATGAAAGCCAGTCTCTCTGTCCTAAAAATTGAAAATATAATCGGAAAAGATTAACTATGAAATTGAGAAAGTTTCCATGTGCTCTAAATCAAACTACCTTACTTTTTCATTTGCCAAAATCAGATCCCAGATCAATAACATTTACTACCTTCTAGTTGTGCTTCTGAACACTAGGATTTAGCCTATACCCTTTTAGATGTAAATCACACTAACAATATACCATCTGTCTAGCCTGAAGGCCAAGAAGCAGCAAAACCACACTAATAGTGTAAGTCAATGGAAACTGATCCCTCAAGTACTCTGGTTTCTTTTTTCCTTGTTTCCAATGACCTACTTCCTAGGAGCTAGAAAAGACTCAAAATCTAGTGCATCTGATCATTTCTGAGACCAGCTGTCATCACAACTACCACTGTCACCATGTTAAACATTACCCTAACATAGTTCCGAACTTAGGGTTAAATGGTTTTTCTACTTTTGTCCTAGAAGAGGCATGTGGGGACCTAAAGGCCCCACCTTGCAGAAGTCTGAGAGGAAGTGACTGGGGCGCTGCCTGACTTACTTTGAAAGTCTGAAGAATGCTTCCGTACTGCTGAAGAGTGCATGAGCAGCGCATGACCATCTTTAAGATACACCCTCAGGGGGAAGGGGGGATTTCCAGGTGCCTTTATAAGCTCTGTAACACCTGCAATAAATGGGTCCCTGCTTGACTAGGCTCCCCATTGCACCTGAGTGTTCCCGGTACTGGGAGCGGCATGGGCTGGCAAACGGTGCCCTTACTTATCCCCAATCATCACTGCACGCGGGCCGCTGGTTCGAAACCACCCTCCACCCCCCCCACCCCCCCCCCCCCAAAAGCAGAGGGCTTATCATTCTCCCTATGAATCAGTTGTGGAAGAGAAGATGGTGTGCCTGGAGGCACTCTGCCTCGCCCTCTAATAATAGATGTTTATTCAGTGAAGGTGTCCACTTGGTCTTCCTTCATCTTCCTTGTAAAATTCTACTGTGTCAAACAAAAAACAAATTCTTGGATACTGCTCCTATACTTTAAAGGTAACATTACCCTAAAATGCAAGCAAGGTTTCTGCTGATAGCCAATGATCTACTCCCATACCTCTGATGTTTCCATGTGGCCATTTGCACAAGTCAATGCATTAAAAATCTGTTAAGAGGCTGGAGAGATGGTTCAGCATTAAAAGTAATGGCTGATCTTGCAGAAGACATCCACATGGCGGCTATTAACTGTCCCTAACTCCAGTTCCTGGAGATCCAATGCCCTCTTCTGACCTCTGTGAGCATTGTACATATGGGTGTACTTACATGCAGGCAAAACACACACATTAAAAATTGAAAATAAATTGTGTTAAAACAGGTGATAGGTCTAGTGGCACACACCTGTAATCCAAGCACTTGGGAAGTAAAGGCCAGAAAATCAGGAGGCTAAGACCATCCTCTGCTACACAGCAAGCTGGACACCAGGCTACATGACATCCTGTCTGGGCTACAAGATCTTCCTGCTGGCTGGGTCTCATGGTTCCAGATAGGGCTAACCCAGCTGATAACTCTATAAACTACCAAACTGCCAGGCAAGATGTGCTTGTAAGTATAATAGTACACAGCCATTATGGGGACAACCAACTGCATCCTAAATGGATTGGGGGCTTGTTCTACAAGAGGGAATCCATGTCTAACACTGGTCCAATACCCATATTAGATCCTGAGAAGGAACCTAAGATGATGGCTGCTTTGCTGCACTGACATAGCATCAAAACAACTAAATATGTTTATACCCACAGCCAAATCTACTTATTCTAGTCTTAGAAGCCTCTCCTTGCAGTGAACAAAGGTAAATGCCAAAACCCATGGTTACACAAGATGTTGAGAATAAAAGACAGCTGTAGCTCAGCCCTAGACAAAGCAATCAGCATCCACTTCAGGTGCAAGGAACATGGTGGAAGAGGGTGAAAAAGAACTGAGTGGGACCATATGATAGGTAAAACCAGGATAGAGTTTATTAGTAGAGGAAAAAGCACATGGGACAGTTCTCTTCAGGGAGCTGTCCCTCCACACGTTGTTGGCTGGGGGGTCTTTCATACGGAGCTTCAGGAGATTTGGAAGGCAAAAAAATATGTTTAGAAGTTGGGGCAGGGAGGGGGAGGCCAGGGCTTATCAGGAGAGTAGCCTCTATCAAACCGCCCCCTTCAATCCTCTTCCATCAGCCAGGATCTGGGTCAAAGGTGTAAAGAGTCTGTTTATCCTTTATGATCATCAAAGAGGAAACATGCTGTGCTGAAGGGACTCCTGGTCAGAAGGTGGAGTCTGTTTACCTTGTCTTCCAAGATCAGGGTGCTCATTAACTCAGTTCCTGCATTCTTGGAGGCCCTGAGGCCCTGCTGCATTGGGGAGGGAGCTGCTGTAGGTCCAAACCCTAACAAGAACTTAATCACCAAAGAGGGGCTGTGAAATAACATCTAAACACAAGGCCAAGGCAACCATCAACAGACAGCAATATATGCTGGGTCCATAGGAGTCAGGTCCTATAGCAACGAGCTCTAGAGGAGGAAGGGACTTGCCAAAATCAGATCCCAGGCCCTACCACATACTGTTGACTGACAACAAACAGATCCTGGAAGAGAAGGGAGACACAGTATCCAAGTGTATACCCACAGTGAGCCAGCCAGGCTCTAGTGGTTAGTTCCAAACTCAAGATCACACAGATGATCCTAATCATACTCTGTGGAATACTAAACAAAACCAGTACATACACAAGGTGGCAGAATGGGGGTAGGTACCAGAGGGAAATAAAAGAGTCAAGTGGAGAAGGAAAGAATGTACAATGTACATGTACAAAAGTGTGGAAGAACAAAATTTACTAAATTATCTTCAATAAATTTTTAATTTTTTAATAAATTAAAATTTTTTAAATCTTATGGGTGTATTCCCTGCCATGTATGCGAGTAGACCATGTATATGCCTGGTGCCCATACACAGCTCCTGTTAACTGGAGTTAAGAATGAGTATAAGCCTCCATGTGGGTGCTGGGAATTGGACCTAGGTCCTCTGCAAGAGCAGTAAGTACTCCTAACTTCTGAGCCATCTTTCCAGACTCGACAAATTTTTTGATAATGTCAGGCTGAAGCAAGAAGTTAAGACCACAGAAAAATACAGACTGATCTCTAGACTATCATGAGAGCAAAAAAATCTTTTTTTTGGGGGGGGGGAATCTTTTTGAAACAGGGTCTCCCTGTAGCCCCAAGTGGCCTGGGACTCACTACGTAGACCAGGCTGGCCTTGAACTCACAGAGAGCCACCTGCCTCTGCCTCCTGAGTGCTGGGATTAAGCAAAAATCATTTAAAATTATTTTTTTATTAGTTTTAAGTGCTAAACTTACACTCAATATGGATAAACCTAAATAGGCTGCCAATTATTTATTTATTGTTCTGACTCTACAGAGGACTGAACTCAGGACCTCAAATATACTACAAAAGTGCTTATCATAGATCTAGATCTCCAGGCCTTTTTATTTTCAGATAGGGTCTAACTAAATTGCCCAGACTGCCCTTGAACTCTCTATAGCCCAGGGAGGCACTGAACTTGAGATTCTTCTGTTTGAGCCTCTGGAGTAGCTGGAATCACAGACTCAGGCTGCCAAGGCCAGCTTGCCAATTACTCTTAAA
Organism: Nannospalax galili; assembly: GCF_000622305.1. Lineage (NCBI taxonomy): Eukaryota > Metazoa > Chordata > Mammalia > Rodentia > Spalacidae > Nannospalax > Nannospalax galili. Next base: position 2,338,449 of record NW_008329640.1, read on the forward strand.
ATGTCCTCTGTCGGCCGGGCATGATGGCGCACACCTTTAATCCCAGCACTCTGGAGGCAGAAGCTGGTATATCTCTGAGTTCAAAGCCAACCTAGTCTACAAAGTGAGTTCCAAACAGGGAGACCCTGTGACAAAAAAAAAAAATGTCCTCTGCCATCTCAAGTCCTCAGTATAATACTGTTGTGGGAAAATTCTCAGGTGGGTGCCATGATTTCCATGTGTGTCCCATGTTACATCCTATATAATCCCCTTCCTTACAGTAAAGTCAGAATTTGTAACTTGCTTTAAACCCAAATATGGCAAAGGTGGTAAGATGCTGCTCCCTTGATTGGGTTACAGACAAAAGTAAATGGACTATTGCTGCTGTGGCCTTATAACTAACTATAGCCAATTCCCCTGCTACCTTTGAAGAAGCAAACTGGGGCATAGTGGCACATGCCTGTAATCACCTCACTCAAGGCCGAGGCAGGAGGATTTTAAGTTCAAGGACAGCAATTCTGAAGCCAGCTTGGGCTACATACATAGTAAGATCCTACCTCACAAAACTAAACCAGAAGCAAGCTGCCATGTTTCAAGACAGGCTACAGAAAACACAGGTAACAGAACTGCAGGAAGTCCCCAGGAACTGAGAGCAGGCCCCAGCAAAAAGCCAAAAGCAGAGCCAAGAAAGCAGCAACCTCAATCCTACAGATGAAAGGAACTCAGCCCACCACCTCAGAGAGCCTGGAAGTCCAACTCCCCTTTGAACCTGATAAAGCATATGCAGCCGCAGCCCACACACTGAACTCTTGAGCAGAGAACCCAGCTAAGCTGTGGCCAGCTGTGAGACCATGTGTTGTGTCTAGCCATTAAGCTTCAGTGTTGTTATGTAACAATAAGAAAAACTAACACAAATATCTATAAGTCTTGTATGTTTTATGATTATGTATGTTTATATGTATACATAACCCACAATTTTAAAAAATATTTTTAATTATTTTTATATTTTATGCGTACGTGTGTACTGTCTGCATGTGTATAAATGCAGCAGTGTCGTGCAATGCCCATGGAGGACAGAAGAGGGCATTGGATCCCCTGGAACTGGAGTTACAGACAGTTGTTAGCTGCCATTTGGGTGCTGGGATTCCAACCCGAGTCTTCTGTAAGAACAGCCAGTGGGTTTTTTTTTAATATTTTATTTATTATTTTTATTTTATGTGTATGAGTGTTATGCCTGCATGTAGGTAAGTGCACCTGTGTCGTGCAATGCCCGAGGAGGACAGAAGAAGCTGTCGGATTCCCTGGAACTGGAGTTATAGACAGGTGTTATCTGCCACGTGGGTGCTGGGATTTGAACCCAGGTCTTCTGCAAGAACAGTCAATGTTCTTAACCACTAAGCCATCTCTCCAGCCCCGAGAACAGCCAGTGTTCTTAACTGCTGATCCATCTCTGCAGCCCCCATCACCCACAATTTTATCAACAGACTTTGGAACAGTTTCACTCCATTACTTAATAATATATTTTATATGAAAAAGAAATCAAGGCTTAGAGGAAAACAACATTCATACACACTAGGCAAGTGTTCTACCACACTGAGCTGTATCATCACCCCATCCCTATGGGTGTTTGTTTTGCTTTGTTTAATTTTTAATAATACTCACAAAAGGTACAGTGCATTTTCGTATATGGCCAAACTGAGCAAAGTATGTCCTCAGCTCACCTGTATGAAGAGAAAATGCATATTAAAATAACCTAATAATGAGACTGATCTTAGGGAACCACATGGTGGAGATGTGATTCCTGCAAGTTGTCATTTGACTTCCACATTCCTAACACCAACAGTTTTCTTTTTTTTTTTTAAATTTAATGGAACACAGAGAGAGAGAGAGAGAGAGAGAGAGAGAGAGAG
>NW_008329640.1:2340421-2342341 GCF_000622305.1 Nannospalax galili
AGGCGGGGGGGGGCGGATCTGAAGAGATGCCTCAGTAATTTAGAGTACCTGGTACTCTTGCAGAAAACCTGGGTTAAGAGCCATGCGTGGGGGTGCATGCCTTTAATCGAGCACCTGGGAGACAGAGGGAGCTGGATCTCTGTGAGTTACAGGCCAGCTGGGGCTACAAGGGAGACCCTGTCTCAAAAAGACCAAAAATAAGAAAAAAAAAACCCTGGTTAAGTTCCCAGCACCTACATGGTAGTAGACAACTTCCTGTAAGTCCAGTTCTGAGGAATCCAATCTCCTCTTCTGTCTTCAGGTACCAGGCACACACATGGTGCACACACATACCTGTAGGCACTCACACATATACATAAATATATATAAATAAATCTTTTTTTTTTTTTTTGTCTTATTGAAGCAGGATCTCCCTGTAACACAGCTGGCCTGGAACTCATTATGTAGACCAGGCAGGCCTTGAACTCACAGAGATTTGAATGCCTCTGCCTCCCAAGTGCTGGGACTACAGGCATGCAGCACCACACCCAGTTAAATAAATCTTTTAAACAATAAAGAAAATTAAAAAGTTTCTAGAGTTTCCCAACTTCTTATGGACAAGTACTGTGTAGTTCCTTAGCCTTAAGCTTCTGCAGGCAGGTGGAGCACTCTGCATGCTGTAAAGTACCAGAGCTAGGAGCCGGTTGGGAACACTGCTGAACTGGCAGCAGTCTCCACACTCACCCAACAAATACTGTTCTCACCACACCAGGCACTGTGCTAGGTGTATGAACAGAATTCCTGTGAACAGATAACACAGATACATACAAACCATTAAAATCCAATGTGTTAGCCAGGCCCAGTGGTGGTACACATCTTTAATCCCAGCACTCAGGAGGCAGAGGTAGGTAGAACTCTGTGAGATCATAGTCACCTAGGTCTACATAGTAAGTTCCGGGCCAGCTAGGGCTATAGGGAGACCCTGACTCAACAGAATGAAACAGAATGTTGCCTGCTGCATTGGAGATTTCCAAATAATATCAACTCACTGGTCTTCAGTAATTTAAAGTTTACATGAAATTACTTGGTGCTTTAAAGTATGTTGAGTTGATCCTTCCTACCCTTCCTGTGGAATTTCCTCCTACTGGCCCAGTTCCTGTCAGTAGCAAATTAAATTCCCTGATTCTTATCCTATAGATTCCCATCTGTGTGTGGTTGACTGCCCTTAATATGTCACTCTCATCTCCTCCCATCTAAATTGTAATTATTTTCTTCCAGACTGCAGCTAGGTAAGACTGCTGCATATTATTTTATTGGGCTCATAATGGAATATAAGACATTATACTAGTTTTGTGAGATTGTAAAGGTTTACAGTATATGATCTTTTTTAAAAAATGGTTTATTTATATTTTATGTGTAGGAGTGTTTTGCCTGCACATATGCAAATGTACCTGTGACATTTAATGCCCTGGGCGGCCAGAAGAGGGTGCTGGATCCTCTGGAACTGGAGTTACATGCCAAGCACAGTGTCTGGTCTTACAGAACAGTAGCATGTATGTGCCTGGTACCTGAGGAGGACAGAGGACAGGTTGCTGAGGTAGGACTGCCACAAATTCAAGATCAACCTGAGCTATAGTATAAGACCATGTCTCAAAAGCAAATATGAGCTGAAAAGATAACTCAGTGGTCAAGAGTGAATATTGCTCTTGAAAAGAATCAAGTTCAGGGGCTGGAGAGATGGCTCAGCAGTTAAGAAGACTGGCTGTTCTTGCAGAAGACTGAGGTTTGAATCCCAGCAACCACATGGCAGCTAACAACTGTCTGTAACTCCAGTTCCAGGGGATCTGACAGCCTCTTCTGTCCTCCATGGGCATTGCACAACATGGGTGCACTACATGCAGACAATTAATGGAAAGTTTTATTTATGACGCACATACACAG
>NW_008329640.1:2343135-2365559 GCF_000622305.1 Nannospalax galili
CAGTAAGCATCCAGGTTAGCAAATAAAACTTTCCATTAATCACTCGATACAGTGGGCATCCTAAAGGCGCAGTGGACCTCCCTAAACAGTTAACCGGAAACACTTTCTCGCACTGACTTCCTCAAGAGCAATTATCAGCCACCAGCTCCGCACGCTGACGGAAGTGCCCTGCAGAACAGAGGCTTTGAGCATCTAGGACATAAACGTTCCGCCCTTCCCCGTCTCCCACACTCACTCGACGCCGCGGTCCAAGGAATTCTACGGATAAAAGCAACCGGCGGAGCCAGCGTCAATCCGCGTCTCACTGCCGAGGCGGCCATGTCGAGAAGAAAAGCGTCAGCGAGCTCAGGTCGCGACACCGGAAGAACCTGCTGAGTCACAAGCTGGGACATCTACTTCCGGGTCAAGGGCTTCGCGGTTTCGACATGGGGAAGATGGCGGCTGCCGTCGGGTCCGTGGCCATGCTGGCGACCGAACCCGGGGAAGACGCCTTCCGGAAACTCTTCCGCTTCTACCGGCAGAGCCTGCCCGGGAGCGCAGACCTGGGAGCGGTCATCGACTTCTCGGCGGCGCACGCGGCCCGAGGCCCGGAGTCCCCAAGGTAGGGAGGGAGGAGCCGTGCGCCCGCGCCCTGGAGGGCCTCGCCGACGTGCCAGCCGCCGGGCGGTTGTGCTGGGATCCCGGCCGCCCTGCGCGCAGCGGGCTGCCCACCGCCCCCAGAGCGCTGTCCTGCAGCTTTCTCCGCCGGTCCCCCGCGGCCTCGCTCATAACCCCCGGGGATTGCTGGTGTTTCCTATAACTGTCCAGTGAATGAATGCACATGCGTTATTTTGCCTCAAACCCCGCATATCTTCCTGGAGGTCAGGGTAGGCCTGCCGCCTCAATAAACCCGACCATCGGATGAGTCTGGTAGACGAGACCCTGCCTTTCCTGAGGCTTTGAGGGATTTTGAAATAATCCCCCGAATGAAAGTGGATGTCAAATGAGTATGTCTAAAGTCTGAACAGTGCACCTTATTTGTGCTTCTCCTGTGTGAAAAGAACATAATGAGAAGTGAGTGGGGGCGGGGTGGCACAACTGTAGAACTGTAGTCTGGATATATTTTCCTTAGCCACTTTGTAAGTTTGCCTTGTTTTGTTGAGACAGGGTCTCATTTTGTAGTCCAGACTACGTAGACTCAGACTCATAGCAACCCTCCTTACTCAGCCTCCCAAGTACTGTGATTACAGGCATGAGCGGTATACCATGCCAGGCATCCTTTGTTGTCACAGGGAGAAGATGTGATACTTCATTTGGCCTTAGTTTTGTGCAGGAATGCCCAAACGGGACATTCTTCACAAGCACAGAGCTAGAGAAAATCTGAATGCTATAGTAACTCCCTACTTGTGGAGAACATTTTTAGCAAAAATGGTCTTAAAGTTGTCAGAGTCGCATAGGGAAAGTGTGCACCCTAAAATTAACGTTTAACTGAGAAAAGTTCTTCAGACCTTCAGCTTCATTTATTTATATTTTACCATAATGCAAATGTACTTTTAGAATGTAAGCCGCCTGAGAATGAGACATTGTGTATACAGCACAGTACTTTAAAAAGCACTCAGAAATATAGTATGTGAAGAGTAAATGAAAGCTTGGGTTTTCAGTTCCCCCACCTAAAGCAGATTATAAGTAGCAAATTGGAAAAGCTGCTGCTATTACAGGACCTCAGATGAGAACAGCAGGACATGGGACATCAAGTGACGGCTACCAGAATGGCAAGAGAAAGCAAAACTTCAGAGCTCAATGGTTGCTGGGCTTGATGGTGCACAACTTTAATCCCAGCATTCCAGAGGCAGAGGCAGTCAGATCTCTGAGATGGAGGCCAGCCTGGTCTACATAGCAAGTTTCAGGCCAGCCTTGGCTATAGGGAGACTCTCAAGAAGACAAAAAAAAAAAAATCAAGCTCAGCAGTTTGGTTCATTAAGCTCCTAAACCTGCTTTAGCTCTGAGAACACTGCTGAACTATAATGCAGTATTAAGTAGTGCCTATTTCTCACTGGTTAAGAACATACTGAATATGGCTTGAAGATGTGATCTCATGACTTATCAGGCCACCTTTGCTGCCATGTCTCCCCTGCCATTAGGGGCTCTAACCCTCTGGAACCATAAACTCTTCCTTCTATAGGTTGCTTTGGTCAGTGTTTTATCATAGCAACAGAAAAGTAACTAATACAGAAGTTAGTTCCAGAGAGTGGGCTGTTGGCTGTGAAGAACCTGACCATTTGGGGTTTGGGAGCAATGTGGTATGGAAGTGTCTCAGAGTGTCTCATGTTAATCAAAACTCAGTTTTCACTAACTTGAAGCATGGATATGGGAAGTGACAGTGAGTAAAAGAATATGAACAAAAAGAAATTATCAGAAACTGAGAATCTCCTTTCTTCCCCCCCCCCCCCTTGAATAGGGTTTATTTTTATCCCAGACCCATTCCTCCCAGGATACCAGTGGCACTGGGTAAAACAGTGCCTTAAGCTCTATTCCCGGAAACCCAGTGTATGTAACCTGGACAAGCACATGACTAAAGAAGAGACCCAATGCAGGCGTGGTAGCACACACCTTTAATCCCAGCACTCGGGAGGCAGAGGCAGATGGATCTCTCTGAGTTCAAGGCCAGCCTGGTCTACATAGTTCCAGGTCAGCTGGGGCTACAGGGACACCCTGTCTCAAAAAGACCAGAAAAAAAAAAGAGACCCAAGATCTGTGGAAACAGAGCAAAGAGTTCTTGAGGTAAGTCTATCAGTCAGTAGGATCTTCTCAGATCTTTGAAGAAACGGTTCTATAATAATGCTGTGAAAGTGGGTTGTTTTTTCTCATTTCTACAAATTAGTACAATTCTGTTGTTTTCCCAAGAACATTTGGATAGATACTTTGACAGTTAATATTAGACTGAGATCAGTTTTAAAGATTTGCTTACCATAGTTTAGATAGTAAGTTCATCCACATTCATCATCACATGATCCACTTTATTTAGCTTCACTCCTTTTTTGTACTTAACGTGAACTCCTCCAAAGACTTTATAGTATCCTAGGAAAACATATCCCTGGTAGCTCTCCTGTTCTCCTACATGGAGTTACCATAGAACAGTTGTTGCTCATGGAAGGACTGGTATTTGTTTCTTGGTGGTGTTTCGGCATTCATTCCACAAATACTCATTGGCTGATCAGTTGGGTACCAGGCATGATGCTCCACACTGGAGACACAACACTTAATATCATGCTCTCTTTGTACTCAACATACAGACAACACTTAATATCATGCTCTCTTTACACTCAAAAGGGAATAGTCTGTTGTAGGAATTATCTACAAGAATAATTACAATAGAGCTGAGAAACTGTTACAGTAATGGTTAGAAAAACACTGAGGGAACAGAGGGAGAAAGAATAATTCTTTTAAACAGGATGAAGGTGTCAAAAATGTGAGGCTTTTTTTTTACTGCATCTATTCATCTTTTTTCTTACTGTCCATTTGAACTATCAGCAATGATTAGAAGTTTGTCAGATGGAAAAGTAAAAGGGCTGACTAGGTATAAAACAGCAGAAGCAGATAAACCATGTTTCGGCATATCCGTAGACCTTACCTGACTCCATGCTCATGGCCAGGCAAGGGGGACAGTGTATGCAAGAGTAATTGGAGTTCTTGCAAGTTCTAACCAGCTTAATCAATAACTGGGTAAATTGCAGTACTCCAACATTCGTTCTCCTGCTTCATCTCATCTTGTGATTTTTATGCTAGGCAGTAAGTGGAATTTAATCTCTGTTCTTTTATTTCCTTTCTAAAAAAAAAAAAACCAGATCCTATCCTATCATTGATTTTTGTGGTTTCATGGATAGAAACATTCACATACGTAATTTGGCAGGTACAGGTTTAGAGTGTATATGTTACCATGAGAATGGTCACGTACATGGTTGGAATAGTGTGTAGAGAATGCTTTCTGGAGGTTGTCGTGTGTAGGGTTGGGAAAACATGAAGTGGGCACAGTGAGTGGGACCAAATTGTCCAGGGTTCATAATAGAGCACTAGCTCTAGAGTCATATAGCCTGTATTCACATCCTGGTTCAGCTCCTTACTAGCTGTGAAAGCCTGAGCAAGTTTCTTAACTTTTTCTTACTGAATAGTATGCATATATTTGAGAACCTTGGAAGAAAGCCTGTTGAAACCATTATACCAACTTGGTGTCCCATCTGGCCTCAGTAGCTTTAATGGTGCCATCAGCTATCAATGCTGATTCTAAGAAAGAAATAGATTTATTTATGTTCATGGAGAAAGAAGCTGTAAAGTTTGGTGGTTTTCCTTTAAAGCATTCTTGGTCATAAGTTGGGTGTGTAGGAACAGTGAGGGAAGCCTTTCCTGTCCTTCAGTTTTTAGTGCTACCTTAGAACTATGAGCAAAGTAAGATCAGGACTGAATGAAATTAGCTTATTATAAACCAGCCTTTATTTTCAAGTAATTTATTCTTTCTCTTCTGATATGTAACTATAGAAATCCCAGCTGCCTTCTGAGCTAGCTCAGATGGACCTGTGTATTAAATCATCCAGTAGACAATGGTGAGATGCTTTTTTTTTTTTTTTTTTTTTTTTTTTAAAAAAAAAAAAAAAAAATTTTTGTCTAATAAATTAGCAAAAATAACAGATGTGATGGTCATACCTTATGCTGTCAAGGACTAGAAGAAATTGATAGGCTGAGAACTTGTACTGGCAGTAAAAATCGATTGGGTCTCTAGTTCCCATCCTGTGACTGTGTGGTGTGTGTTTCCATTATCTCTAGTGGGAAATGCCAGTGTTAGATGGGATAAGCCATTCCAGGTATTCAAGTCATGACCCCTCAGTCATGTGAACAGTGCTCAACGCTGTCTCCACTTTCCCCAAAGTCTGTCAGAGTGGAAAGTGTCTACTGTTCAGAACATTTGCCTTAAGATTCTGATTATCTACCCCAAAATCCTCCCACTTTGAGAACTAGGAACAAGAAGCCCTCTTAGAATCCTTTTACTCTTAACTCTGTGGAATTTCATCATCGCTTTAATTAGGAAATGAAGAAGTAATGCATGAATTTAGCAGAAAAATAGGGCTTCACAGAGTGATGGCATTTCAGCTGTGCACTTTCTTCAAAGGTAGTATAGCTAGAAAGTTATACAGAAGTAGAATTATTAGGGCTGGGAATATAGCTCAATGGTAGAGTGCTTCTAGCATGCACAAGGCCTGGGGTTCTTAAGAAAGTATGTGGGAAGCCAGGCATGGTGGCACATGTCTTTAATCCTAGCACTCAGGAGGCAGAGGCAGGCAGATCCCTATGAGTTCGAGGCCAGCCTAGATCTCCATTAGTGAATCCAGGCCACCTGCGGTTAGGGGAGACCTTGTCTCAAAAAGACCACCCCCCAAAAAAAGAAAGTGTGTGGGGATACAACATTTAAGGGCAAGCGTCTTTATTGCATCCTTGTTCCTTCTAGAGAAAATAATGGGAAACAGCCTGAGTTCATCAGCAGGCCACCAGATTAATCAAGTGTGCTATCCTATCCCAGCCAGTAGAATTCAACTGCTAAAAAACCTTAACTAAAACTATTGGAGATGCAGTAGGCATTAAAGTCATATTAAACTCTGTCATTTCTCGCCATCTCTAACCTAATAACCTTAGTCCAAGTCCAGATCCCTGGAGCTCACTGGCCAGCTGGTCTAGCCTACTTGGTGAATTTCAGGCTAGTGAGAGACCCTCTCTCAGAAAAAGAAGGTAGGATCCAGGAATATAGCTTGGTTGGTAAAGTGCTTGCCACATAAGCATGAGAATTTAAATTCAATTTCTGGCCCCCATGTAAAAAAATTCAAGCACAGTAGCACTCACTGATAAGCCCAGTGCTAGGGAAGTGGAGACAGATGGATCCCTGGGGCTCACCTGCATGCCTAATCAGCAAGCCCCAGGGTCTTCTGTTGAGAGACCCTGCCTCACAAAAACAAGGTAGACCACTTGCACATGAATATACACACACAAATAAGTAGATCATTAGCCAAATGATTGAATTCAGTCTTGAGGCCTTACCCATCACTTAGCCCTCTAATCATGTAATTGACTTTTGCAGAATGACCAGCCACATCCTGAATCATCTTCTTAGCATAAACCCAGGTGTGGTGCAAGGGCCTACCATGATGAACAGTGAGGCAGCTATCACTCAGGGAATCCTGAGGGTTTAGAGGGAGTGTGGCTCAGTGATAGAGCACTTGCCTGACATGCACGAGGCCCTGAGTTTGATCCGCAGGACCAAGAGCGTTACCTCCAGAACCAGAGAAAAGGGCCAGATTCTTTGTCATGTAACACCATCACATTTTCATAAATCTAAAACTGGTGCTGTCGCCTGGAAGACCTAGGAGTTCTGGCTCCATGACCTCTAACCTCATTTCCTAACATTCCTTTGCACTATTCTTGTCTAGCCACACTAGACATGTCTGGCCTTCACTGCTGTTCCATAAACTTATCAGCTGCTTAGATTCTTTGTACATCACTGTTCTGGCTACCTAGGAAGCTCTGCCCTTACATTCCTCTGGCTTCCTTCCATTAGGCCTTCTAATGTATAACAGAAGTCATACCTTATTCAATCCAGAATAGTCCCCTTACTTTGGATCCTCTTTTTTTTTTTACAACTTTCGCAGACGTGAGACTATTTTTTTAATTTTGGTATTTTGAAACAAGTTTCCACACTGTGGCCCAGGCACTCCTGGAACTCCTCTTGATCTTCCTGTCTCACTCAGCCTCCCAAGTTCTGGAATTTCAGGCCATGAGTCACTGTAATCAGCTCTCTATTGCCTATTTTTTTAATTGTTCTTTTGGCTGGCCTCCCAAGTGCTGAAGTTATAGGTGTGGACCACCACACCCAGCTCTTTCTTTTTTTAGGGCAGGAGTTGTCACTATGTTTCCCTGTCTAGCCTCAATGTCATGATCCTCCTAGCTCAACCTCTTGAGTGCTGGTTTCAAAAATTCTTTAAGAATAGGGCAAGATGCCAGGTGTGGTGGCGTTCACCTTTAATCCCTACACTTGGGAGGCAGAGTGCAGAGTTCAATGCCAGCCTGGTCTACATAGTAAGTTCTAGGACAGCTGGGGCTACAGGGAGACCCTGTCTCAAAAAAAAAAAAAATAGAGCAAGGGACTGAGGGTGTAACTCAATGATAGAGCTCAAGGCTCTGGGTTTGATCTACGACACTACCCAAAAAAATGGGGCTAGAGAGATTTCTCAGCAGTTAAGAGTACTTGCTATCTTGCAGAGGACCTGAGTTTGGTTCCCAGCACCCACTAGGCAAGTTCACAACCACCTATAACTCTAGCTCCAGGGGATCCAGCACCTTATTCTGGCCTCAAACACACACACACACACAATTTTTTAGGTATAAGGGGAAGTCTAAGATGAAATAAAGTAGCTTAGTTTTAGCTTTTATATGTTAGCTTCTAAAATACTTTGGGGCGGGGGATGGTATTTTTGAGACAGAATCTCCCTGTAACCCCAGCTGGCCTGGAAATCACTATGTAGACCAGGCTAGCCTTGAACTCACAGAGATCCACCTGCCTCTGCCTCCGGAGTGCTGGGATTAAAGGTGTGAGCTATCATACCCAGCCTAGCTTCTGAAATACTTTATATCCATTTTGCGTGTGAAGGCCTTTTTACCAATACATTCCATGTAGAGACAGAATTAGTCCCTTTTTGCTCCTTTAAAACTTTGGTTGAGGTTTTTATTCTTATTTTTATTTTATGTGTATGAGTGTATTACCTGCATGTGTGTAAGTGTACATGTGTCATGCAGTGCCTGCAGAGGTCAGAAGAAGGCGTCCAATCCCCTGGAACTGGAATTACAAATGGTTTTTAGCTGCCGTGTGGGTGCTGGAAATTGAACCCGGGTCCTCTGCAAAAGTAGTCAGTGCTCTTAACCACCGAGCCATCTCTCCAGCCCCAAGATTTTTATTCTTAAATATGTGGAAGTGTTAAAACATGTATGTAAGTCAAGAGGAAGAAACAAGGGGCTAGAGAGATGACTCAGCAGTTAAGAGCACATGCAGCTCTTGGAGAGGACTTGAGTTGGGTTCCCAGCACCCTTGTCAGGCATGTCATGGCCTATAACTCCAGTTCCAAGGGGATCCAATGCCTCTGGCCTCTGCAGGCACCTGCACTATGCCTGTACCCACACACATACACATAATTAAAAATAATAAAATAAATATAATAATAATGATAAAATAATAAATAGTAATAAAAGAGGAACAAATAATCTCAGAGGGAAGTTTGAAAATATGAGAAGGAACATCTTCAATGGAAGAAGACCTAAGAGGCTGTCAGGAAATGGGATGTAGTACGGCTAGAGAATGACTTGACCTTGGTGGAGATAACTGGACCACTTCTGAAACCAGAGAAAGATAGGTAGAAAATTTAGAGATGTTTGGCAGTGTGGCTGAGAAGAGATGGTGTTTTACTGGGACATTGGGTCAAGCTGCTTTCCTCATTATCCTAGAAAGAAAAATAAGAGCAAAACTGAGGGCTTGAGATGTGTGGAGTACAGGGCAGATGCTGGGAGCTGGGGGTTTCTGGTTGAAAAGGGAAAGAACTAGAAACAGCTCAGTGAAAGAACATGGCTCTAGGACAAGAAGTCGGAGTTCGGGTTGAAAGAAATGAGAGACTAGGAGAAGAGGGAGGAAAGAAAACTGGTCTCAGGAAGGAGGCAGTTATGAAGGACAGTTGCCAGGCCTTTGAATAGACTTGGAAATAAATTACAGTAGGATTTGGGGGTTTTATCCCAAATCTTCAGCTTACTTTCAGCACCCAGACAGCAGAGAGCAGACAATGGCTCAGAGTTCATCTCCACCCAGTTAGGCCTCACTTAAAAGAACATGATTGCTAGAAAAACGCCAACACTTACATAAAGCACTTAGCCATGACAAAAACAGCAAACTGCTGTGTGAGCACATTGACCAGGGGAGAAGGTGGCCAGCCCAGCCATCCATCATCCTCCTGCTGGTGCCTGGAGGAAGCAGCAGGGGCAGAGAGCAGAGCATGTTTCTGTTTGCTGTGGAAACCAGTAATTAGAGCCATGCAGTTTTGGAAAACATTATTTTGAATAATTGGATAGAGATTTAAAATTAGACTAGATGCCAGCATATTTCCTACTTTGTTCTGGGTGGATGTGGTGCTCTGTCAGCACTGCTGCTTCTTGATCTGAAGAGTGAAAAACCCACCTTTCAGAGATCCCTTGGTGTTTTCTACTTAACAGTGATCTGGGAGCATGGTAAATTTGGTTTGGCCTATACTATCCCAGTGTTTGATAACGAAATTGCTATCCAAGAGGCCCATGGGAACAAGAGGGAGGGGAGTCCCTCAGTATTGAAGCACCAAGATTTAACAAATGGCCAATCCTAGCAGTTGGAAGTCTTGTTAACAGTTATTGCTCCTTTCCTTCTAGAAAATAAAGATCTAACCATTGAAATCCAGCTCTCAGAAGAGGGTATGTAACGAGTGCTAGAATCTTATACCCTCATGGGACTAATACATTGTATAATTTATTACCCCCTAAATGGCTCATACACTCAAAAATCACAACTTTCCTTCCACTAAGCAAATATTAAGCGATTTTTTCCTTTGTGTTATGCAAAGTGGCATTAAAGTTTTTGAGAGTAAGACTCTTCTCTAGCTTTTTGTACATTTCCTGTACCACTGTCCCTACAGAATGTGAGACAAAGTTCAAAGTCTTCCTTACAGTAATATAGTTAAGATGAAAAGGTATTTTCATAGGGGAGGGGGGGGTAACTGCTCATGCTTTCCACTCTAATTTTGGTAATTTTTGATAATAATACGTGTATGTGTTAATTATAATAATGTATGCCCCACTAGTAAAGAATATGAGACCAAATCTTCTTTAAATTAACTTTCTATTTTTGTGTGATATGTGTGAGTGCCAGGCACCCATGTGCCACTGTGTGCATGTAGAGGTCAGGGGACTACTTTCAAAATTCACTTCTCTCCGGCTGTGGAATCCAGACATTGAACTCAGGCCATCAGGACTTGAGCAGCAAGTGCTTTTACCTCCTGAGCCACCTTGCTGGCCCAGAGACTGAATCTTTTGGTGCAAAAGCAGTTGGTTGCTGACTTGTCAAGTGTCTAAAATACTAGCAACTTCTGAATCATTTCCACAGCAGCTGAATTGTTGTCTTTATGGCTCAACTCAATCTGGTTTTGATATGATGGTATGGATTATTTGTCAATAATAAAATGATCTATTATCGACTAGAATAAGATGAAAGGGGAGATGTTTTGTTTTGTTTTGTTTTGTTTTGTTTTGTTTAGGCTCTAACTGGAATAGTGGTTCTCAAAGTCGAGCTCCTAGACAGCAGCATCAGCATTCCCAGCCTGCTGAATGTGAATGTTTTCATGTGCCAGCACGCAGGCCCCTACATTAACCAGATGCACATTGTTTAGGAACGTTAGATGAAAACTAAGTGGGATACAAATGATATTTTAGTTTCTTTTCCTGTTGTAATGAAATACCCTGACAGGAAGCTGGAGGATGGCTTAGCAGGTAAAGGACTTAACACACGATCCTGGTGACCTAACCTTGATCCCTAGAATACACGTAAAGGTGGGAGAAGAGAACCAACTCTATGTAGTTGTCCTCTGACCTCCACATGTGTGTCCACACACAATAATACTAATTAATAAAATATTTTTAATGCCATGACAAGCAAGCATGGTGGTGCGCACCTTTAATCCCAGCACTCAAGAGGCAGAGGCGGGCAGATCTCTCTTAATTCAAGGCAACCTGGTCTACATAGTGAATTTCAAACCAGCTGGGGCCACAGGGAGACCTGGATGGATGGTTGGTTGGTTGGTTGGTTTTTTGAAAAAGCAACATAAGGGAGAAAAGGTTTTGTTTGGAGTTTTGGGTTGGGAGTTTTTGGCTCACGGGTATGGTCCTGGTCCATCATAAAGGAGAAGTCAGAGAGGCAGGAGTCTGAAGGAGTTGGTCTTGTCTCATCTATAATCAGAAAAGAAAGTGGTGAACATGTGAATCTTAGTGCTCAGCTAGCTTTTTCCACTTATATCACCCAAGTCTCACCCACAATCCAGATGGGTCTTCCCACACCAGTTAATGTAATCAAGATAATCCCCAACAGGCACAGTCAGAGGCCCATCTCCCAAGTGATTCTAGGTTTTGTCAGGTTGACAGTTAAGACTGTCACAGGTAAGTTCTATAGAAAGTTTGTTACAACTCTTCCCTTGACTATACAGGTACTTGGAGCACCTCTAATACTAAATTCTCAATTCCAATCTTACATTCTTAACTTTACCCTCTTGAAAACATCCCAACCATTAACTACGAAATCCATGAACCTAGAAATGAGACTGTATTTATTTCTGTCTTGTTACTAAAATAGAATATCTTCATCAGAGGAGAACACTAAGGAAGTCTTTATTTGTATCCTTATGTGAATAAATGGTGGACTCAGATTATATTAATAATAACATTGCAAGAGCTGGAGAGACAGCTCAGCAATTAAAAGCATTGTGTGCTCTTATAGAGGACCTGGATTTAGTTCTCAGCACCTACATGGCTGCTTACAACCAGGGGGATATGAAACCCTCTGGCCTCTGAGGGTATTGCATGGCATGGGTTCATTTACATACATGCAGGCAAAATACTTTTACACACACACAAAATAAGAATATTGGGGCTGGAGAGCTGGCTCAGTGGTTAAGAGCACTGACTGCTCTTGCAGAGGATCCGGGTTCAATTCCTAGCACCCACATGGTAGCTACGAACCATCCTTAACTCCAGTTCCAGGGGAATCCGAAGCCCTCTTTTGACCTTTACAGCATCACACGACTCGGGTGCGCTCACATACATGCAGGTAATACACTGTACACATAAAATAAAAATAATAAAGCCAGGCATGGTGGCGCACGCCTGTAGTCCCAGCACTTGGGAGGTAGAGGCAGGCAGATCTCTGTGAGTTCAAGGCCAGCCTGGTCTACATAGTGAGTTCCAGGACAGCTGGGGCTATAGGGAGACCCTGCTTCAAAAACAAAAAACTAAATAAAATATTAAAAAAGAATATTAAATAGTGTGACTATTATAAAGAATATTAAATAATGTTTACTTTGGTAAAATGTTTGTCAGCTAATGTCAGTCACTGGCCAAGCCTTACATATCATTTCCTCTAGATTATTACTTATCTGTCTCTTGTGTTGAGGGTCCCCAAGATCACGCTTAAATTCCATAATTGACCTTGAGTCAGGGTATTCAGTGTGTAATTGTACTCATTCAGATAAACTTTATCACAATGAAAGCATATACAGTGAAAAAGCAAAGGTGCATGGAGCAGAAGCCCTAGGAAAGTCAGGCATGAGCTTCTAAAAGTCTTTGCCCAGGGAAGAATCAACTCTGCTCAATTGTCACAACAGTGAGTTCTGACAAAATGTGTACTGTCCATCAGAGAAGCTCCTGTCTGCTTTTCTCTTCTGTTTATTTGTGGGTTGTTTTTTTTTGTTTTATTGGGGTTTTTTGGGGTTTTTTTTTTTTTTTTTTGGTCTTTCTGAGACAGGGTCTCCCTGTAGCACCAGCTGTCCTGGAACTCACTATATAGACCATGCTGGCCTTGAAATCACAGAGGTCTGCCTGCCTCTGCCTCCCAAGTGCTGGGATTAAA
This sequence comes from Nannospalax galili, assembly GCF_000622305.1. Taxonomy (NCBI): domain Eukaryota; kingdom Metazoa; phylum Chordata; class Mammalia; order Rodentia; family Spalacidae; genus Nannospalax; species Nannospalax galili. The sequence goes on from NW_008329640.1 coordinate 2,355,836, forward strand.
GGCGTGCGCCACCACACCCGGCTATTTATTTGTTTTTTATGTGTATGAGTATATTGCTTGCGTGTGTGTAAGTGTAACTGTGTCATGCAAAGCCCACAGAGGTCAGAAGAACGTATCCTCTAGAGCTGGAGTTAGGGACGGTTGTTAGCCATCAGGTGGGTACTCAGAATCAAACCTGGGTCCTAACCACTGAGCAATCTCTCCAGCCCCATCCTGCCTGCTTTTCCATGGGCTGGTCACATAGGCAGTCTCTGCCTGCCATGCAGCAAACTTCTGAACTCTCAGAAGAAAATCAAGTGTTCACTATAAAATCTATATTGTTTACATGAACAGTCAAGGTATAGTATTTCCTCTTGTCAGTTAAAGACTGGTGTGAACCTCCCGAAGTACCTAGTTCCATGTGCCTGCCAAGAGCCATCATTGTAAGCAGGCCTTTGAAAGGATATTTGGGTTATCTCTGTCTCTTTTCTGTACATGTGTCTCCAGAGTTCTCTGGGTCTCTTACACTATCAGGCAAACCATATAACATATCTTTATGTACATTTATTATTATCATGGTGGGGGGGTGACTTACAAAGACACAAACACCCAGTGCCTTGCTCAGCGCTCAGCTCGTCACCGCCCAGCTCTGAGCCATGGCTCAAGAGCTCACCATATGTGATCATTCCCACAGCACACCCATAGTCACTGCTAGCTTTCACCCATGCCTCAGGGGCCAGTCCATTCTGTGCCAGGCCATTCTGTTCCTAAGTATACCCCAGCTTCCTGGTGGCTTGCAGCTTTGGTCCCAAGATGGCGCCACAGGCCCCTCCTTCTGAAGCTAACTCTCCATGGTCAACTTTCCGCAGCAGGCCCTGCCCCTTGGAGGAACCAGGACCCCTGGGGAACAACACATGTGTCCTAAGAAAGTCAGTACTTTGTTCCATTCCTTTTATCACTCACTGGTCTTGATGTATGTCTGTGTCATGCTATCCTTCTTAGAATGTGAACTCTTGTGAGGACAAATAGATCTGTAAACTGTCAGACATCAAGATGAATGCCACTTACACTGGACCTCAGGAAATCCTTCACTCTTGGCTTGAGTGCCCACTGTAACACAGCCGGTTGAAATGCTGGCTAGTTTTTGGTGGCATGTACAACTCTCCTCTACACCAAAGTGATCAGACCCAGACTTAGGGCTCCCTGGAGGGCTGGGCTGTTCATTCTATTAAGTACTTCCTTTCACTGCCTTGAGTTTCCTCTCACTTCTACTTAAATCTCACATGTGGTGTTTCCTGTCTAAATGTAAATTCTTTAAAAGAATCTGACTGTTCTGTTTTGCTTTTGTTTCACTGAGAAGTCTCACTATTTAGTTCAGGCTGTCCTCAAACTTGAGGTAGTTCCCCTGCCTAAACCTCTTGAATGCTAGGATTACAGGCTAGGATTACAGAGCTAGGATTGGCATTGGGGAGTGGTTAATGATGATACACATTACGTAGAGAAAACTTTAAATGAGGAGACCTAACATTCCTCGTATTTTAAATATCTCAAACAGTCTTTATTAGGCGGCGGGGGGGGGGGTGTTTTGAGTCAGGATCTCCCAGTCCACCAACTGGACTGGAACTCACAGAGATCTACCTGCCTTTGCCCCCCGAACACTGGGATTAAAGACCTGTGCCACCAAGCCTGGCCCAAACAGGCTTCTTTGGGAAAGAATAGTTAATCACGTTTTGATCAAAAAAGATAGAATTGTAGAAAAGCCCTTCTCTGTTTTACAGAAACCTCCTGTGGTCTGAACAGCATGTGACACAGTGGCAAAAACCAAATCAATTTCAGTAGTGCATTAATTGTTGTTTAAGCCTCAATTATCTAAGCTGTGTTACACAGGGTTGAGCAAATCATGTTAAGCCAGTTAGTTTTGATTATATACTACATTTTGCCAAACTTTCTTCCCAACCTGCAGTTCTGTGAAGCCAGCAGACTATCATTATAGATATGGTAATAACTGTGATTAATCATACCCCATTTGTAGCAAACCACATTGACAATATTCAGCCATATTTGCTGTTGACCATAGTGCTCCTGCTCTCGTTTCCCACTTTTTTTTCCCTGTTACTCTTGTCTTATCAGTATTCATAGGCTAGAGACTTGCTCAGTCAAAGTGCTTGTCATACAAGCATGGGGACCTGAGTTTGAGTCCCAGCACCCATATAAAAAGTCAGGTGCAGCAGCACACACATGAAATTCCAGCACTGGAGAGATGGAGACAGGAAGATTGCTGGTGAGCTCTAGGTTTAGTAAGTGAGAGACCTTGTCTCAAAAATAGAGAAAAATGTTTGACTTTGACCTCTGGCCTCCACACAGGTGTATACACACGTACCACACAAAGCACAAAAAAGAAGAAAGAGATTTGATTGATCCCATTCAGAGGGTTTAGAACTAAAAAGTAGAAATTGGAAAGGCTAATTTTTCTTTTATTATTCTCATTACTGTGTTCTCATTTCCCCTACCAACCCTGGCTCACAGCTTAGACTAAATGTATGGACTCTGAGGTCCATGTAAAAGGCTATTTCTGCTATTTAAGATGAATAAATCCTCTTTTGTTGCCATTCTTTGCAGGTATAAAGAAGTGAATAAATAGGGATCACGAAGTCTACTAGAGAAACTTCTAGGTGACCCTGGGCTACCATTATACCTCAGATAATAAGGTATTGGGCTTTTCTTTATTCTTCTGTTACACATTTATAGTTTCTTGGGCTTCTTTCTAGACAAGCTTAAAATATATATCACTGTGGAATCATACCTTTGATCCTAGCACTCAGGAGGCAGAGGCAGAGGCAGGCAGATCTCTGTGAGTTCCAGGCCAGCTGGGGCTACAGGGAGACCCTGTCTCAAAAAGAAACACACACATACACACACACACACACACTCACACACACACACACACCTATATAGTGAGTTCCAGGACACACACACACACCCCTCCCAGCTGGGGCTACAAGGAGACTGTCGTGCCCCTGCCGCTGCCAAAGAAATAACTCAGCAGATCATTATATACCTTTCCCTTCTGACCTGGTTTTCCTCTCAGAGCAAGTGGCCTCTGCCTGTCGATTTCAGGGTTTACAAGCAGAAGCAGATATCGTGAATTACTACTGCCTAGACTCCACTCTGGGGATCCATGTGGACAGATCAGAACTAGATCACTCCAAACCCTTGCTGTCATTCAGGTAAGTTAGTTCCTGGAAGTTCAGGTTGGTTGGTTGGTGGGTGGGTGAGTGAGTGGTTGGCTGGTTGGATGGATGGATGGATGGATGGATGGATGGATGGATGGATGGATGGATGGATGGATGAAGACAGACCTGGAATTCACTGTGTAGATCAGGCTGGCCTGTCCTACCTCTGTCTCCCAAGAGCTGGGATCAAAGGTGTGCACAACCATGCTCAGCTCATACTGAGCTCATACTCACTTTTTGTCATTTAATTTTGGAGAAAGCATTTTTAAAATCTTTATTTATTTATTGTATCTGTATGACTGTTTTGCCCGCATGTAAGTGCAGCTGTGTTGTACAATGCCTGCAGAGGTCAGAAAAGGGCATCAGATCCCCTGGAACTAGAGTTACAGATGGTTATTAGCTGCCTGGTGGATGCCAGGAACTGAGCCCATGCTCTTAACCACTGAGGTACTTCTCCAGTCCTATGCAAGGCATTTTTAAGTCAAATAAAAGATAATGAGCTTTATAATGAAAGGTGTTGTCGTTGCTATGTGTCATACTCAAGTTAGAAGGCCATAAGGCAAGTTGAAATGCCTCATTGGAAAAGTGAAGCAGAGTGAGTAGTTCACTTTGTCTCCCTAAACAGAAGTTTCAGTACATGCAAAAGTGCAGAATCTTAACAAGGAAATGACCTTTCATTGTCTTGTCTTGAGAAATGAAGGAATAGTATGCACAGCAAATGACTCAAGTGAGTTCATCGAAATATTGAAATCTTAAAAGAAGGCATCAATAAAACTCAATTTTTGATTTGCTTACCTACATCATCAGCTTTATTTTGTAGCAGATCTGTATGCTGTCATTTTGTATATATCAGTACCAGATCATATGGGTAGCAGGTCACTCAAAAACATGGGCCGGAAGAGTAAGAACCTGGGGACTGGAAAGGGAGTTCAGGGGTTAAGAGCACTTGCTGTTCTTCCAGAGGACCTGAGTTTGAGTCCCAGGACCCCCATACAGCAATCAAAACACTTCTGCAAACAAAAATAGTCGGGCATGGAAGTGCATGCCTTTAATCCCAGCACTCAGGAGGCAGAGGCAGGCGAGATTTCTGAGATCGAGGCTAGCCTTGTCTACACAGCGAGTTCCAGGCCAGCTGGGTCTACAAGGAGACCCTGTCTCAAAAAGACAAAAAATAAATACATAAATAAATTTTAAAAGTGAGAACTTAAGGGGTGGAGAGATGGCTCAATTTATGAGTGTTTGTTGTACAAACATGAGGACCTGAATGGAATCTTGCAACATCATTTTCCTGTAATCCCAGCACCTAGAAATTGAAGGATCCCTTGGGCTCCAGGTCCAGTGAGAGGTCCTGTCTCAAACGATAAGGTGGGGGCTACAGAGATGGCTCAGTCATTAGGAGCACTTGCTCTTGCAGAGGACCTGAGTTTGGTTCCCAGTACCTACATGGCAGTTATCAACTGCCTATTTATTATTCCAGTTCCAGGAAATACAATTGCTTCTTCTGCTCTCCTTGGTCACCAGGCATACATATGATACACACACACATAAATGCAGACAAAACACTCATACACATAAAAAATAAATATAAGTCAATCTTTTAAAAAAAAAAAAAAAAAGGGGGTTAGGGGGACTGAATTAGCTGGCTCAGCAGGTGAAGGCTGAGCCATCCTGAGTTCAAGCCCCACTATCTATATGGTGAAAGGAGAGAACCAACTCCAGTAAGTTGTCCTCTGACTTCCACACATGCACTGTGATGTGAGCATACCAGCATGCATACACATACACCAAAATAAATGTAATTTAAAATGATAATGCCAGACATGGTGGCACATGCCTATAATCTCAGTACTTGAGAGGCAGAGACAGGCAGGTCTCGGTCAGGTTGAGGCCACCCTGGTCTCTGTAGTGAGTTCTGGGCCAGCTGGGGCTAACAGGAGACCCTGTCTCAAAACAAAAATAATAAATAAAATGACAATAAGATGGAGCCAAGATGACTGAGTGGGTAAAAAGCACTTGAGTAACCAACCAGCCTGATGGCCTAATTCAGTCCCTGGTTCCCACCACAGACAAAAAGAAACAATTCCCAAGAGTTGTCCTCTGGTCTGCATATGTGCACTGTACCACTCATGCAGACACACACACACACACACACACTGTACACACATCATAATAATAAAAAAAATACAAAATTAAAAATGGAAATGTAAGAAGATTGAGGAAGAAATCCAGTATTAAACTCTGGCCTCCACACATAAGTATTCACAGATCAAAATAAATAAGGGGTTGGTAAAATGGCTTAGTGAATAAAGGTGCCTGCTGCCAAGTCCTGTAACCTGAGTTCAGTCACTGGGGTTAGCATGGCAGAAGGAGAAAACTGACTCCTGCAAGTTCTCCTCTGACCTCTCCATACCTACCCTGGTATACACGCATGTTCAAACATTTTTAAAGAGTAACGTACTTATTTTTAATTCATTTTTATGTGTATGACTTTTGTGTACTCTATGCATGTAGATCCTCACAGAAGCCAGAATAGGGCATCAGAGACCCTGGAACTGGAGTTATAGTTGTGAGTCACTGTGTGGGTTCTGGGAACCCAACCTGGGTCCTCTGCAAGAGCAGTAAGGACTTTTAATACTGACCCATACTTCCAATCTCTTTTTTTTTTTTTTCTCCATGTGTATGAGTGTTTTACCTGCATGTATGTAAGTACATTTGTGTGTGCAATGTCCATTGAGGCCAGAGGGTATCAAATCCTTTGGAACTGGAGTTACGCATGGTTGTTAGCTGCCACATTGGTGCTGGGAACCTAGCCCAGGCCCTCTGAGCCATCTCTTCAGCCTCTTAACATGTAATTTTTAAGTTATTTAAGTTAAAAATAAATGTGGGGACTCGAGCAATTATTGAAACTACAACTTTCACAAGTATAATAACAAACTTCCTGTTCTTGTTTTTTGCAGCTTTGGACAGTGCCGTCTTTCTCCTGGGTAGCCTCAAAAGAGATGAGGCCCCCACAGCCATGTTTATGCACAGTGGTGACATCATGGTAATGTCGGGTTTCAGCCGCCTGTTGAACCATGCCATTCCTTCCTTGTGTCTTAACACATCCTGATGGCAAAGGCCTACCTCCCTGCCTAGAGACCACTCTCCCTGCTGACCTCCCCAGAGATTCACTGATTGAGCCCTGTTCGACAGAGGACTGGCAGGTGTGTGCCACCTACTTGAAAACTGCTCGTGTTAACATGACTGTCCAACAGGTACTGGCCACAGACCAGGACTTTCCTTTAGAGCCCATGGAGGAGACAAAGAGAGACATCACCACTGATGGTTCATGCCATCGGGATGACCAGAGTGGTCCATTAAAACGGGCGAGGCTAAATCCTGACAGCTGAGACTTGGAGGTTCCATTCTTTCACTCAGGCAGAACTCATTGTTGATCTCACTGCTGCCTTGGACTGCTTACAGTTTGCTCAGAGAAGTGTTTGACTAGGCCCATTTCTGGTTAGATAGAGGTAGGTATGTGTGTTGGTCGTACCAAGGCCTTATGTTAATCCACAGATTTCTCAGTCTCTGCCGTTACCTCTGAGGGAGGTAGAAGAGAGTGTACATGTCTGTGCAGTGTGAATACCTCCAATTTTATTAATAGGAAATCCAGTAATCCTGTGGCCTCGACAGTTTGTGGTTCTGTAAACCAGCCATTAGAAACTTCCTACCCTCTAGTCATCATCAAATTCTTTGAGCTTTTCATTCTTCTCTCTCACAGAGGAATCTTCAAATGTGGGTAGAATGCTTGCCTAGCGTGCACAAAGCCCTGGGTTCGATACCCAGCGCCACATGAACCCAGTGTGGTGGTGCTTGCCTGTTATCCCAGCACTCCGGAGTAGAGGATCAGAAGTTCAAGGTCATCTTCAGCTACATAATAAGAGGCAACGTGACCTACATGAGATCATGTCCACACGAAAAAATGTTTCCTAAGAAATCACAGCCATCACTTTTACTTAAAGATAAATATATGCAAACCAGAGGAAAGAGGAACAATAGTTTCTGTGTCTTTTAGGTCTGCAAACTCTCCCTGTTGGCTTTTTAATCTATTTTAATTGTTGAACTAAAAGCGTCTGTAGGGTGTTTTCTCCATGAATAAACTTACTCAGTTTTAAATTAAAGATCTGTATCTGTCTTTGAGGGTTAGTATATCAGGGATTAGTTTTCTGCCTCATTTTATTTGCTGAATTGTTCTTGCTATTGAAACCCTCTGGCTGTCTCTGCCCTATACTACCCTGCTCTGCAGGAGTATTCTTTGTGGCTGTCATAAAAAAGAACATTCCTTGACAGTCCAGTCACTGCTGCCTTGTCAGATAGTACAGGGCTTGGAAATGCATGAAGCATTTGACCCCTTAATACCCTCACTGATTCTACTCCTTACCCTGAACAAGTTAATTTCTCTTGGCCTCAGTTTCCTCATACATAAAATACAGTATTTAATGTCATCTCTCTAGGGGGATTTTGATGCTTTTTTTCTATGTATTAGGTATGCCAGTATTGTATTGCTGTAAGGGCCCTGGAACATCCTAAGCTATCTATGTGGGAGACTGGCTGGGAGCCACTTTGCTGCCTGCAACATGATTTACTAAATTTGTATCTTTCCTCTGTCCTGCCCTTTTTTATTTATTTATTTTTTTTTTATTTTCAGCCTTGAGTATTGAGTTCATATGGTAAGTAGCAGGTACAGCATTTTTTGTAAGGAATGAAAATTAATGCAGATTGAAACCAAGCTTGGTGGCACATGCTAAAAGTTTAATCCCAGCACTTGGGAGGTAGAGGCAGGCAAATCTGATTATGAGGCCAGAGCAAATATCTTTGAGTTCAGGGCCAACCTAGTCTATATAGGGAGTTGCAGGCCAGCTGGGGCTACAGGGAGACCCTGTCTCTAAAAGACAATGAAAAAAATAATACAGATTGATCACTTATATGTAAGCTAAATTCTAAAATAAGTGCATAATGGAAAAATTGTAATTACCCCTGGGCAATTTTCCTTAAATGTGATCTACCTGAACCCAGCAAGCTGTCATTTGATAAATCCAACAGAAAGTTTATCATTATCCTTAAACAGATTACTCTTTAGAGTATCCAGTAAAGGCATTGCCTTGTGCTTAGGAGCAAATGGAAAGAGGCTGACCAAGAGCAGACGCCTGTCTCTAGGGAGCATGCTCAGTGAGGGGTGGTAAGCAGAGTTGTTCACACAGCCTTCCTTTCTCTCAATCTCTTACTTTCCCTCTACTTTTTTTTTTCTCAATATTTGATGTGTATAAGTGTATTGACTGCATGTATGTGAGTACACAATGTCATGCATTGCTTCCGAGGTCAGAAGAGGGCATCAGATTCCCCTGGAACTGGAGTTAAGAACCATTCATAGCCACCATGTGGGTGCTGGGAATTGAACCTGGATCCTCTGCAAGCACTTCAGTCAGTGCTCTTAACCACTGAGCCATCTCTCCAGCCCCTCTCCCTCTACTTTGTTGTGAAGCATATACAGTTAAAGGTATATAAGGCAATTCTATAATTCAGAAAAATGGCAAAATTGGTAGTTTTCTACATTTGAATAAAGGTGATCATCCTAGGTGTAATTGTCAACCTCACATTTTCATTCATGAGTCAAGCGAGCTGCAATTCATTTCCTATTTCTGTACTGTCCACAGGCCATTCCTTAATAGCTGGGGGTGGGGTAGTCAAAAGAATATTCCGTGTTATAAAAATTATATGAAACTGAAGTTTCAGTATCTACATGACTTATTTGGAGGGCTGTAGAAATGGCTCTGGCTAAGAGCACTTGCTGCTCTTGCAGAGAACCTAGGCTGTCATTTCCCAGCACCTACATAGCCACTCACAACCTGTTCTAACTCCAGTTCTAGAGGATTCAGTACCCTCTTCTGGTCTCCACAGGCACACAATGCACATACATGCAAGCAAAATACTCATAAATTTTTTTTAATCTTTTTTATATATATATATATATATCTGCTGGACATGGTGGTGCACACCTTTAATCCCAGCACTCAGGAGGCAGAGGCAAGTGAATCTCTTGAGTTGAGGCTAGCCTTGTCTACATGGTGAGTTCCAGGCCAGCTGAGATATATGTATGTATGTATTTTGGGGGCTGGAGAGATGGCTCAGCAGTTAAGCACACTGGCTGATCTTGCACAAGACATGGGTTCTGTTCGCAGCACCCAGGTGGTGGCTAAAAACTCCATTTCCAGAGATGGCTCAGCAGTTAAGAACACTGACTGTTCTTGCAGAAGACCCGGGTTCAAATCCCAGCACTGACCTTGCAGAAGACCCGGGTTCAAATGGCAGCTAACAACTGTCCGTAACTCCAGTTCCAGGTGATCTGACAGCCTCTTATGTCCTCCCTGGGCATTGCATGACATGGGTACACTTACTTACATGCAGGCATAACACTCATACACATAAAATAAAAATAATAAATAAAATATTAAATAATAAAAATAACTCCAGTT
>NW_008329640.1:2365837-2389379 GCF_000622305.1 Nannospalax galili
AATTTTTTAAAATTTTATTTTTATTTTATATGTATGTGTGTATTGCCTGTGTGTAGGTGAGTGCACCCATGTCGTGCAATGCCCGCGGAGATCAGAAGAGGCTGTTGGATCCCTGGAACTGGAGTTACGGACAGTTGTTAGCTGCCATGTGGGTACTGGGATTCGAACCTGGGTGGGTTTTCTGCAAGAGCAACCAGTGTTCTTAACCGCTAAGCCATCTCTTCAACCCCATAAAAAATTTTTTTAAATTCCTTTGGAAAAAAAGTCACTTGAATTAACAGATTATATTTGGATTCAAGATTTATTGGGGGTTTTTTTTGTTTGTTGTTTTGGTCTTTTTGAGACAGGGTCTCCCTGTAGCCCCAGCTGTCCTGGAACTCGCTATGTAGACCAGGCTGGCCTTGAATTCACAGAGATCTGCCTGACTCTGCCTCTGGAGTGCTGGGATTAAAGGCATGTACCACCACACCCAGCAGATTCAAGATTTATTATAACAACAAGTAAATAATTGAATGGTCTACAGCACCTAAAAGATAGCCTTGACAGGAAAAATCTATAAATACCAAAGATTAATCTATACCCAGAGAAAGGATCCTAGAAACGAGCCTGAAACCAAAAAACGACTAAGGAGATTTTTTATTGAGCATTTTGTTACTGTGAATGAAGGATCCCAGAAAAAACTCATACCTTGAAACTGAACTTCTGCAAAGCTGATCAACTGGTGAGAACATCAGTGACTGGAGAGTTCAGAATGTTGCAGGTCCAAAATCCAGTTACCATTGACCTTGGGCCATCTTTAACCCCCCCCCCCCGAATCAGCCCCTCCTTGCCCACCTGTGTTTCTGTCAGACAGTAGGCCTAGGGACACTGTGGCCATGATACTCTGCTGCTGATGTGGACTGCTGGCCTCAAGGGCACAGTTTGCATCATGGAACATGGAACCTCATATCCCTATTTGGTCAGGGCAGTCCCAGATTGTGTCCCCCTTTCCTCTCAAGTGTCGTTTCATAAATTATGGAAGATTTTTGTGTAAGAAAGTTGATCAAAGTGAAGATTAAAACAAGCTCTAAGTCCAGCAGCAGGAAGTGGTGGATCAGATTCACATTTTGCAACAGATGGTTCTGAAGCACTTTGTGACTAGGCACAGCCCCTCCAGTTCTGGATAGTAGAACAAACTAGTCCCCTTTTCAAGGACAGCTAGGAAAACAGGGAACTACTTATGCCATATTTAAGTGACAAAATCCAGTTGTTAACTCTGCAAACAATTTGTAGAAAATGTTCAGATACTGTGTGTGTGTGTGTGTGTGTTGCCTGCATGTAAATAAGTGTACCTGTGTTGTACAAGGTTCATTGAGGACAGAAGAGGGTGTCGGATCCCCTGGAACTGGAGTTACAAACAGTTGTTAGCTGCCATGTGGGTGCTGGGATTCAAACTCGGGTCTTCTGCAAGAACAGCCACTGTTCTTAACTGCTGAGCCATCTCCAGCCCTCAGATACTTTTTAAATGAACTGTTCATCAAAATGTGAATGCTGCAGCTGGAGAGAGAACTCAGCGATTAAGAGCACTGGCTGCTCTTGCAGAGGACCTGGGTTCCGTTCCCAGCACCCACATGGTGGCTAAAAACCATCGGTAAATCCAAATCTCATGCCCTCTTCTGACCTCTGTGGGCATTGCACATCACTGGTGCACTTACATGTATGCAGGCAATACACTCATTTTTTTTTTTTAATGTGGATGCCAATTTGTGCTCCCCTCCAATTCTGACTTCTTAGTTGAAAATCTTTTAGAATCAACTTTTAAAGGAATAAAATTTTGCTCTTCTAAAAGATGATAACTTGGGAGCCAGAGAGATGACTCAGCAGTTAAGAGCACTGAGTGCTCTTACAAAGGACCTAAGGTTCAATTTCCAACATCCACACAGCAACTAACAACCATCTGTAAGTCCACTTCCAGGGGCTCTGACACCCTCTTCTGACGTCCATGGGCATCACACAGCACAAGTGCACTTACGTACATGCAGCCAATAAACTCAATAAACAAAAAAAATTTTTTTTAATTTGTTTAAAAATTTCTGCTGTTTTGTGCCAGCCTTGGACCCAAGCAGACTTCAATTCCTCTGCCTCAGATCTCTGGACTACCTTCCTAACGCAGATTAGTAAAACACCCTACCATAGATTGCTAAATTCCTACTCAGGCAGTCCTGCCATCTTCCCTGGCTCCTGACCAGCCGGACAGACCTGCCGAACCAGTACTCTGGTAAGTCAGATCCCACCCACCATGTCTCTATTCCATTCTTTCTCTTCCATCCCCAACTGTTCCCTGTCAGCCTTGGACTCAGACAGGGAGAGATCTCAGATCTCTGGACTAGCTTCCTAACCCAGACTAGCTAACCTCCCTAGCATACACTCCACTGGCTCCTGAACTGTCAGATACAAAACTACCCTCCTACTAATCTAATCAGCCTACCTACTACCCTATCGCACCATCCACTCAGACAAGTCTACTACCCTGCAAGAACCTGAAACACACACCAATCTATTTTCCATACCTGAACAAAAAGCAGCCAAGCTACATAAACAATATAATCAGAACCAAAATCAAAAGCAGAGTAGAAGTTCCTACTGGACACATAACCAACAAAGAATGTCCATATGCCCAAAGACAATGCAAAAATACAAATAATATGAAAAACTAAGAGAATATGTCCCTGACAAAAAAGTCCTACAGAAGTGCACTACAATGAGACCTATCCTAAAAGAACAATCAAACATGATCAAAGAACTTAGAGAAAGAACTCAAAGAGGAAAGACATAAACTTATGATGGAATCCCAAGAATATACATTTGTATATATTTATAATATATTTGGCTTAATGAAATATCAGAAATAATTCATGACTTGAAAAGTGAATTCACAAAAGAGATAGAAGTAGTGAAGAAAACCCAAAGAGAAATGGTCATGGTACTGAAAAACTCAGTAAGCCAATTGGAAACAACAGGAGAAGCCTAACAAGCAGAATGAATGAAATAGAAAGCAGGATATCAAGACCTGATGATAAAGATGAAGATCTGGACTCCTTAAGCAAAGACTGTAAAATTCAAAAAACCACAGGAATGGAAGACAAAGGAAATGTGGGAAAACATGAAAAGACCAAATCTATGAATTAAAGGCAGAAAGGAAGGAGAAGATTCTCGGGCCAATGGCATTCAACAGATCTTCAACAGGATTATAGAAGAAAACTTCCCTGAATTAAGGAAAGACTTGCCTGTAGAGATTCGAGAAGCACATAAAACACCAATTAGACACAACCAGAACAAAACTCCCCACAGCATATCATAGTAAAAACATGTACAAAACAGAGAGGGTACGAAAAGCTGCTAGAAAAAAAAAAGTTACATATGAAGGAAAACCCATCAGAATTGCAGATGACTTTTCAATGCAAATCCTGAATACTTTATCCAGCAAAACTATCATGGTTGAAAGGGAACGGAAAATATTTCATGACATGAATGGGCTGAATTCATGTCCACCAAACCAGCCCTACAGAGAAAACTCGAAGCAATACAAAGGACTGAAGAAAGCAATGAATATACCCAAGGTTACAGAAAGAAAACAAAAGTATAACATAAACACAAAATAGGGCCACAAACAAATTAAAATGACAGTATCCAATACACATCTTCCAACACTAACAATATCAATGGCCTCAACTCCCATATCAAAAGACACAGGCTAGTGGAATGAATCAAGAAAAAAAAACCATCTTTTTGTTGTGTTCAAGAAACTCATCACACCTTCAAGGATAGACACTACCTTAGGGTGAAAGGATGGAAAAAATATTCCAAGAAAATGGTGCTAAGAAGCAAGCAGGTGTTGCAATTCTAATATCTGACAAAATAGACTTCAAATTAGAACTAATCAAAAGGGATAGAGAGTTGCTGCATTCTGATCAAAGGAACAATTGACCAAGAAGATACTACAATCATGAACATATAGGCATGAAACTCTGGAGCACCCAATTTCATAAAAACAGTACTCCAGGAGTATAAAACAGATCAGTCCCAACTCAGTAATAGGTGACTTTAATACCCCATTATCTTCAATAGACAGGTCAACTGGACAAAGAATAAACAGACATCTGAATTAAATGACACACTCCAGTGTCATTCATGAATGTCTTACCTGGTCAGTCTTGACAGCCTCTCACGGTGTCTCTGGGATTTTACACAAAAGTCATACTGACTGGCTCTGGTTACTTCTATACATTCACTTCTCTGGAAGTGAAATGTATTAAGTCAAAGCATACCTCTAAAAACAGGATGGCCACATAGTTTATGTAACTGGATCCTCTGCCTGTTTCATTAGAGCCTCTTACCTGGGACCCCACATTCACTCCATGTCTGGTTTTCCCTAGAAGGGTCCCCAGTCCTCGGTGAGACACAGATGTATTGCTAAACAGACTCAGCAAGATTTAGCTTTCTAGCATTCCAATTTTCTTAGTTCCTTTTTCACTAAGATAAGCTGGTCTTATCCCCTTTCCCTTAATCTCAAGGCTATTTATTGGAGTTGAAAAAAGAAGGGCCCTAAAACCCAAGGTGGATTCAACTAAGTCAAATTAGAATGGTAATGAGGCAGCACAGAGGCTGGGGAGTGTCTACTGATGTCAGCAGGCCTGAGAGGGAGGAGCAGCTGGCAGGAAAGACCCCTGGTCCACTCTCCAGCTTCACCAGGTACAGAGGAAGAGCAGTGGGAATTACGTACCTGACCTGTGGTAAATTTGTACTGATTTTACTTCTGCTCAGCTACCTGTTCAAACTTCAGAGTCCTGGAGATGGGTTTGTTGCCTCTTAATTGGTTTTATTGGCAAGATGGGTTTCTAAATGAGATGAGGTGATTTAGTAGAAGGGAAAGTAATAGCTAAGTTTTAGTAAGATTTCCAGCACTTAGCTGTGTGAGCTTAAATAAGTGCTTGAGCTGAGGCTCAGTTAAATTTTTTTTTAGCTATGTAACCCAAGTTAAGTGCTCCTGTGCATGCAGTGCTTATGGAGGCCAGAAGAGGGCACTGGATCCCCTGGAACTGGAGTTAAGGATAGTTAATAGCTGCCCTGTGGGTGCTGGGAACTGAACCCTGGTCTTCTGCAAGAGCAACCCCAGTGCTTCTGCTGAGTCATCTCTCCAGCCTCTCAGCTAACTTTTTAAAAAATATTTTTATTTTATGTGTATGTGTGTATTGCCTGCATGTAGGTAAGTGCACCCATGTTGTGCAATGCCTCAAGACAGAAGAGGCTGTTGGATCCCTTGGAACTGGAGTTACAGACCATTGTTAGTTGCCATTGTTAATTGCTGGGATTCAAACCCAAGTCTTCTGCAAGAACAGCCAGGGTTCTTAACCGCTGAACCATCTCTCCAGCCCCTCAGCTAATTTTTTGAGCTCCATTCTCATCTCTAAGGAAGTTTGACCCAGTAACTAGCTAACTCACTTGTCACTGTTACTACTCTGACCCAGGCCACTGCCATCTTAGCTGGATATTTATGGTAACTTCCTAACTGATTCCTCCCACACCTGACTCTCCTCCCTGTCCCATAGTTGATTCCCAACACAGCCAGAGTAAAGCAGGTCATATTGCCCTGAACTCAAAGCTCTAGTCACACTTCTCCCTGAGCGCAAGGCAGAATGCTAATAATCAAATCCTTACCTCAGTTGCCCTGTTTTCTCTTGGCCTGTTCATTCTGTTCCAGCCAGACTGACCTCATTCCTCTGGTCAGTCTACATTTTGCGTAGGTTGCTAAGTAATACATACAAAGAAAACACGATAAATAATTATTGTTTCCCTCCTTTAGACTTGTGTCACAGGCAGGTTCTGTATCTAGAACAATGGCTGGCATATGGTTTTTTAGTATTTGTTGAACAGATACCCAGAATTGGTATGGTGTGTGGTATGGGACACTGCTGTGGGAATGTAAGTGTTGAAACTCTGGCAGTGTTGACATATATTTGAATCTAACATTCTACTTCTAGGTCTTTTCCCTATAGAAGAGCCAACATGTGGATACAATATGTGCAAAACGATATTCATAATAGGGGGATGGAGAGATGGCTCAGCATTAAGAGCACTGGCTACTCTTACAGAGGACCTGGGTTCAGTTACTCAAATATTGGCTAACAACCATCCGTAACTCCAGTTCCAGGGGATCCTACACCCTCTTCTGACCTCCACAACCATTTTGTGACACAGGTGCACTTACATGCAGGCAATACACTCATACACATAAAACAAATTTTTTTTCTTTTAGAAAAAGAGAACCAGCTTCTTGGTTTTTGCTTTCCAAGTTCAAGTACCTTACTGTGCTCACTGTACCTTGGTCTGCCTCCCCCAAGAAAGTACCAGTGTCAGGCTTTGTTTGCTAGGGCAACAGACCAGTCCCCTTTGAGGTTGAACCATTTGGTGAGGCTCCTAGTCCTAGGAGGGGTGCTGTATTCTGGGGATATGCCTGGGCAGATGGCACTGAAGACCACAGAGCCCTAAGATTTATTATTTCTGTTACCCTGTGGGGATGGCACAGAGGAGGAGAGGTAAAATTCCTGCTGTTAGAGCACACTGGGAGGCGTTCATACACAAGTACCATCTCTGGTTCACT
This sequence comes from Nannospalax galili, assembly GCF_000622305.1. Classification (NCBI taxonomy): domain Eukaryota; kingdom Metazoa; phylum Chordata; class Mammalia; order Rodentia; family Spalacidae; genus Nannospalax; species Nannospalax galili. The sequence goes on from NW_008329640.1 coordinate 2,372,478, forward strand.
GTGTGCTCCTTGCTCTGGTTAGGAATTGGATGAGACCAGGCCTGCAGTATGGTGGCCATCAGCTCCCATGTGCTCCTATCAGTAGTAATGAGCATCTCAGAGAGGGCTGAACACTGGACCTACTGCATCTGCTTCATTTTGAGAGATGCTCAGCAGAGAGACTCCAGGCTCAGCTGTGGGGAAAGAGTGAAGAAACTTCCCTCTCCTGTATTTCTGAAGACAGCTGTGTTCTATCTGTGCCATTAACCAATTGCTCCTGACTCAGGAGAGGGTCTCATGGTGAAAAAGTCCAGAGAAGTAAAATAAAACATCAGTGTTGATCTTTAATCCCAGCACATAGAAAACAGAGGTAAGCAGATCCTTGTAAATTCAAGGCCAACCTGGTCTACATAGTGAAGTCCAAGCTAGCTAGGGCTACAGAGACCCTGTCTCAAAAAACAAAGGATCAGTGTTGTTGATCAGGCCACCAGCCCTGTTACTTATTATTCACGAAACTACTGAACATTGTTAAGGATGTATTGGCAGGCATTGTTTCTGCCCTCAGGCCCGGGAGTGTGGGAAAAACACCTGCCTGACCATAAGGATGCTGTGACAGGCCAGGCAAGAAATATAGTTAAGAGGGGCCTTTCCCTCAGAGCCAAAGACCAGGAGTCCTAGAGCAAGTGATATAAAAGCTAATTTGGTTTCAATACCCAACTATTTAAAGGTTATTTATTACCCAATTGTTTCAGCCCTCTTGTGGAAATAAAAGTATCTGTAAACACACCTTTAATCCCAACACTCGGGAGGCAGAGGTAGGCAGATCTCTGTGAGTTCAAGGCCTGGTCTACATAGTGAGTTCTAGGACAGCTAGGGCTAAAAAAAGACCCTGTCTCAAAAAAACCAAAAAAAAAAAAAAAAAGTATCTGTAAACATTTAAAGATACTTTTAACCTTAATATTATGGATATGTATGACTCACATTGAGAGACTCATTCTGTTCATAACACACAGCCCTATCTACTCTGATAGCTTTTATTGACACATTATTTGTGTCCTCCAGAGAATAAATTCCCAAAAGACACCCTTATTCAGCTGCTCCCCTGACACCCACAGTAGTACTCATTACACAGCAGCTGATGCTTAAATGGAGAAAACCTCCTTGGTCATAGTCTTGCTTGACATTGTATCCCACAATCTTTGCAAATAATCTGCTGTAGAAAAGCAACAGCATTTTGTGTTTGTATATTTCCCAGCAGCCTCTTTGAGAGAGAATCACTGCTTCTACTGAGTGATAATGTGGTAAAGGCACTTGCATCATCACCAGCTGAGCCCTACCCAAGTACTTCTCATGTCCTCAGTCAGGGAGCCTTCATGAGACCAAACAAAAAACGGCTAGTGGCAGGAAGTAGATCCTAGACTCCCAGAAGCAGAAGCAGGAAAGATTAAAGCAGCAGCCGCCCTAGTCCCCTCTTGCTCCTGCTGTGGCCTTAGCTGCCTGCTGCCTCCCTCTTCCTTGCACAGGGCGACCCCCAAATGGCACCTTCCATCCCTGGCTTTCCCTGGCTACCACCGAATTGTTGGAGGAGAATCAGCTTGACAGTCTTTGGGTCAGCTGTTCTCCTGACCAGCCACCTGTGACCAGGGAGGCAGGGATACTTGAGGACATCTAGAACCTAACTCTACAAAACCAAAGGAAGGACAATGGGTGGCTGAGAAGGAGCTGATTATTGGAAGAAATGATTGACACCTCTGTCAACATTCACTGTACATATCCTCCTCTTAAAATGAAGTGCTGGAAGGTATTAACCCAGATCATTGGTGCAGGAGATGATAGACGTGGAGCCAGGCAGCTCCCTTTACTAATGACTATTTCCAGGCCTCCCCAAAGAAAACCCCCTCATGCCCTGGCATATCACCCCTTGGGCTTTGTTTGAAGATTGGAGATGAGGGTGAGGCATCTGGGATCCCCACAGTCCCATTGCTTTGGAGACTAGAGGCAATTGAGGTGCTCTCAGCCAGAAAAATATAATTTAAGGGCTTGGCATCTGGCTGGGAGCAGAGAGCTGTGTTGCCATGGAAATGCTTCGCTTCATTTAACAGCAGCCTATCCCTGAGTTTGGTCACATCCACAGTCAGGCACATAGAGCACCCTGTCAGCAGCCCCCACATTGCGTACACACACACACACACATACACACACTTTTGGCTGAAATCCTGCAGGATGCAGAGTACCTGCCTCCCTATCATAGACACCCACACTCCTTAGCACCCTTTCCTGTAAGGCCTCAGCTAATCCCAAGCAGCACGGAGCACTCCAGGAAAATTGTAGGACCACATGACTACAAACCATCTTTACCAAGTCTGTGCCCCATGAGAAGAAGCCCACTGGGTCCATATGCTTTTCCAGTGTCCCTGACATGAAGCTATATCACTACCCTCAGAAGTCTCCTTTGAATGTCTTTTCTAGGGAGAGGAGTGGTGGTGGTGTCTGTACCCTAATGCTTCGGTATTTTCTTGAGAGGACAGGAGTTAGCCTCTAGGGTAGTCCAGAGGGCCAAACCCTGCCCTAGGCCTCTCCCTTAACCTAGGCAGTGGTAGGCAGGGCAGATTACAGCAGGGAGACTTGAAGGCCCAGGGATTATCACTGCAGTATGTTTGATAGTAGTGAAAATTACAAACTACCTACATAACCATTAATAAGGAAGAGGTAAGTAATTGTGGTTCAGTTGTACAACTATGTACTCTAAAGAGGTTTAAGGCAGTTTGGCTTTTGGGGGATTTTGGGGGGGTTCTTTTTGAGACAGGTCTCCCTGTAGCCCCAGCTGGCCTGGATTCCCTGTGGAGGCCAGGCTGGCCTCAAACTCACAGAGATCTGCCTGCCTCTGCCTCCCAAGTGCTGGGACTTAAAGGCATAGGCCACAACTCTCAGCAAGAGGTTTAAGATAGTTAAGTAGCCAGGTGTGGTGGCCTACCCCTTTAATCCTAGCACTCACTCTGGAGGGTGAGTCAGGTTAAGGGCAGCCTGGTTGTAGCCAGAAAATTACTCATTTCTCTGAAAAGTGTAAGCCAGCCAGGGGCAAGAAGAGGAGCACCCTGGGAAGTGGGGTGGAGCTGGCCAGGAAACAGAGAGTTAGCTGCGGAGAGTTAGTGCAGCAGGGAGATTAGAAAGGAGAAAAGCATGTGTGGGGCTGGTGGGGTGAACTGCAGTGTCCCACAGGGTATGTACACACAATGGAACACTTAAGACTGTGGGCACAGCCTGTGAACACTAATGGATACTGCAGGTGGTGCTTGAATGATGTGCGGGTCCTGAGAAGCTCTTTCTTTGTAAGTCATACCCTCCCAAAGTCATAAAATGATACAAAACCCAAACTAAAAATGTCTTAGGTTAGTCTGTAAGCCCTGGGGCCTCTTAGGGTTGCATGCATGCCAGCCTCCCAAGGAGGGAAAAGGGAAGAAAATTTAGTGCAACACTGGTCTATATAGGGAGCTCCAGGCCAGCTAGGGCTACAGGGAAACCTTGTCTCAAAAAACAAAAAATAAATAAATAATAATAATAAATAAATAAATAGTTAATTAACCTATGAATATTCACATGAATACATTTCAGCATCAAGTCATGTGTGTAGATGTTGGTTTGTTTAACAAAGGGTCTCAATATGCAGCCCTGGCTGGCCTGGAGCTTGCTATGTAGACTCACCTGGCTTTGAACCCACAGAGATCCGCCTGCCTCTGCTTCCCAAATTCTGGGATTAAAGGCATGCACCACCATGCCCTACCTACATGTGTGTATCTATACTGTGTATGAAGGGGTTTGATCGGTGTGGTAGTAAAAGAGGAGTGATGGGAACTGCATCCATTATCCTAGCTGCAGGGTAAACTACCCTCAAACTTCAGTGCATAAAGCAACAGTATCTTATTTCTTCTAAATTTGTGGGTTGGTAGGGGAGCGCCTCTGCTGGGTTCTGCAGAGCTCAGGGGTGCTGTTGCAGTCTGGTTTGCCAGCTGCCGGGTGGGCTGCTTGGGCCTCTGCATGGCCTCTCATGCAATAGCCAGGGCAGCATTCCAAGACTATGAACACAGAAGCACCAAGACTTGTGAGGGCCGACGCTCTGGAACTCAATACATCATGCCTGACGCTTTCTGTTAGTCACAAGTCAAAAGTCAGCCCAGCTTCAAGGGACAGGAAAATAGACCCAACCTCTTGGCATGCATGGCACAATCACATTGCAAAAGAACATGGATGTTGGAAAGGGAAGAATTTGTAACTATTAACTTGATTAGCTTCATTTCCTTAATAAACCTACTTTTGCTCTGCTTAAGACAGGTAGGGGAAGGAAGGTGGGGAGGGGAGGAAAGGAGGAAAAGGGAGTCCAGAGGGAAGGAGAGGAGAAAGAGAGCCTGGTCGATATACTGAGTTCCAGGCCAGCCAGGACTATATAGTGAGACCCTGTCTCAAAATAAACAAAAATGCCAACTGTGGTGGCACACACCTTTAATCCCAGCACTCAGAGGCAAAGGCAGTGAATCTCTGTGAGAGATCAAGGCCAGCTTGGTCTACATAGCGAGATCCAAGTCAGCTGTGGCTACAGGGAGACCCTGTCTTAAAAGGCGAAAAAGAGAGAGAGAGAGAGATGAGAGAGAGAATATAAGCATATAAGCATATGTATAACTTTGTTACAATTGTAGATAGATGGATAGATAAATGATGATAGATGATGATGATGATAGATAGATAGATAGATAGATAGATAGATAGATAATAGATAAATTATCACTGAGCTAACAAATGCATGACAGGACCTTTCATTCTCTGCTAACTGGCAATGCTTGTTAGTGGACATTAAGAGAAACCAGGAGGCAGAGGCAGGCAAATCTCTCTTGAGGTTTTTTTTTTGTGTGTGTGTGTGTGTTTGTGTGTGTGTGTGTGTGTATGAGTGTATTGCCTGCATGTATATAAGTGCACCCATGTTGTGCAGTGCCCACTGAGGTCAGAAGAGGGCATTCCCTGGAACTGGAGTTACAGTTATTACCTGCCACGTGAGTGCAGTGCTCTTAAGCACTGAACCATCTCTCAGTCTCCAGATTTCCCTGAGTTTTAAGCCAGCCTGGTCTACATAGAGTGTTCTGGGTCTAGCCAAGCTACACAATGAGACTATGTCTCAAAAAGGTGGGGGGGTGCTGGAGAAATGGCTCATCAGCAGTTAAGAACACTATACTCGCTATTTCAGAGGACTGGGGTTCAGTTCTCAGCACCTACATGACAGCTAATAACAGTTTGTAATTCCAGCTCCAGGGGATCTGACACTTTCTTCTGGTCTCCACGGGTATGCATGCATGTGTACACTTACATACATGCAAGCAAAACAACACATAAACAATAAATACAAAATGAAAAGGAAGACCAGGTGTAGTGGCACATTCCTACAATCATAGCACTTGGAAGGCTTAGGCAGAAGGAGTGTAAGTTCCAAGCCAGCCTGGGCTATATAGAGACTCTTCTTCAAAAGAGAGAGAGAGCAAGAAAATTTCAGAATCACATTCACCCTTATAATAAAACAGAACAATCCTCCCTGAAAAGGTCTTTCTTTTAAAAAAAAAAAAAGTGGTTTATGGCTGGGCATGGTGGCACACACCTTTAATCCCAGCACTCCAGAAGCAGAGGCAGGCAGATTTCTGAGTTCAACGCCAGCCTGATCAAATAGCCAGTTCCAGGCCAGTCAGGACTTACATTAGTGAGACTCTCAAAAAAAAAGTGGCAAGTGTGAAGCATCATGACAACCTTCAGGAAGTTCTGAGCAAAGGCCTTCTCCGTGTGAAGCATCAAGTCAGCAAGAGTTCCCAGGAAACTGTAGAGAGAAGCAGAAGAATGAGACTTGGATACAGAGATGGAGAAGCCACTGAGGACCCAAGGCCATGAGGAGGAAGGACCCCCGTGTAAGGGAAGGAGCTGAAGGAGTATCTTTCCTCACTTGTTACTTAGCTTTCCATGACTGTCACAAATACCTGAGATAACGTATAAAGAGGAAAGGTTTCTTTGGGCTCATAGTTTTGGAGATTACGATCTGTAATTAATTGACCTAGGCACTTTCAGGCCTGTGTCAATACAGCTCATCTCAGAGCCAGGGAGCAGAGACAGAGAGAGGAGGAGACCAGGGTCCCAAAATCCCCATTGAGGGTACACCCCAATGACCTAGGGACATCCCAGAAGGTCCTACCCCGTGAAGGGTTCACTACCTCTGAATAGCACTGTGCTGGGAAGTAAGCCTTTACAGGGACTTTTGGGACCAGTTCAAATTAAACTATAGCTTCATTTGTCATGTCTCTTTCCTGTGAAGAAAGTTTAATTAGGAGAATTCTCCTTCCCCTGGTTGTTTGTTTGTTTGTTTTGGTCTTTTTGAGACAGGGTCTCCCTGTAGTCCCCAGCTGGCCTGGAACTCGCTATGTAGACCAGGCTGGCCTCTAACTCACAGAGCTCCACCTGCCTCTGCCTCCCAAGTGCTGGGACTAAAGATGTGTGCCACCACGCCTGGCTGAGCTTCTCACTCTTAATATGGGACTTTGGCCATATATTAGGGCCACATCGGCTCAGATCTACACCTTGTCACATCTCTCTGTGGTGAGGACCCACCTGCTTGGGTATGTTCCCTCCTTTGTGCTTTGACATTGTTGAGGGGGGTGTGTGTTCTCAACCTGGTGTTCCGTGGGACTGTGTGGGTTAGTATACCTAACATCAAGCTCAGTGACTGAAGACCTGTGACCACATCCTGCTCTCTGGCCCTTGTTATTAATAGAAGCCTTATTCTACCTTTTGTTTTTTTAATATTTTATTTATGTTTTTATTTTATGAGTATGGGTGTATTGCCTGCATAAATATAAGTGTACCTGTGTCATGCAATGCCCATGGAGGTCAGAAGTGGGTGTCAGGTCCCCTGGAACTGGCATTATGGATGGTTGTTAGCTATCATGTGGGTGCTGGGAACCAAACCTGGGTCCTCTGCGAGAGCAGCCAGTGCTCTTAACCACTGAGCCATCTCTCCAGCCCAAGTTCCCCCTTTTTTTTTTTTTGGTCTTTTTGAGACAGGGTCTTGAACTCACAGAGATCTGCCTTCTTCTACCTCCCAAGTCCTGGGACTAAAGATGTTCCCACCACACCCAGCCTGCCCATGTTCACTTTAAATTATTATCTTTCTTTATTAAAAAACCCAAGAAGGAAATGAACATGCTTTTTATAGGGAATGCTCCTGAAGCCTGTAATATAATGGTTATTTATAACTGTGTGGCCAGTCAGCCCCACTTAGTGACTTCAAGTGATAACTAAGATCTTGCTTTCTCCCGAGGGGCTCTCAGGGAACAGTTTAACAGAGTGGTGTGTGAAGGTCAGGGTCACCCCCAAGGGGCTGTCAGCAACTTACTGTATAAGGGTCAGGGTTACCCCCAAGGGGCCATCAAGTAGTGGTGGGGGGCAGGGCTACAGGCTTCGGAAGCTCAGTGGGGCTGGAGTACAAGCTTCCAACCTGGCTTTTGGCAGAGCCTCAGCTCAGCACCATGTGGGCCCTCCACAGGGTTGCCTCAGTGTCCTCTTGCCATGGCATCTGTCTTCCCCTGAGTGATGATCCATGTGACAAAACGGAGGAGGCTGTGGCACCTGAGATGGCCTAGTTTCTAAACTTGCACATCAACATTTCTACTTTGTTAGGAGTGAGCCACTAAACCTAGCCCAAGAAGGGAAGTAGGTTCCTCTCCAGAGACCAGCAAAGAACTTTGATTCTTAAAATGACTGAGCCCTTAATAAAAGAACTTTCACACAAGAAGCCAGCCATGAGGCGGGAGATAGAGATGACACTGATTTTACTGCAAGCTTACCAACTGCTATGCTTTGTGCTGGACACAGCATGTTAAAGGTAGAAAATACTGGGCTGGGGTGGAGCTCAGTGGTATTAACATGGCTGAGGTTTTGGGTTTAATCCCAGCACTGCAAAGGAAAAGGAAGAGGGAAAGAGAGAGGAAGGGAAAGGAAGGGAAGGGAAGAAAGGAGAGGAGAAGTTGGGGAGATGCTATAAGGTCCTTCCAAGCTGAGTGAAAGAGACACACCCTTGAGTCCCCACTTTGGAGATGCCCAGTCCTCTAGGCACAACCTTCCCCACAGACTCAAGGGAAGTGTTTACCTAGTGTCCATGACCCCCTTCCAAACTCTCCTCTGAGTCTCAGGATCCCAGCACTCTCTTCCCAAGAGAACTGATCCAGCTTCCCCAGCCTGTGCATACCTGACTTTAAGACTCATCCTCCATACAGGCATGGTGGCACATGCCTTTAATCCCATCACTCAGGAGGCATAGGCAGGTGGATCTCTGTGAGTTCAAGGCTAGCCTGGTCTATATAGTGAGTTCAAGGTTGCTTGGGCTACAAGGAGACCCTGTCTCAAAAAGACCAACAAAACAAAACAAAAGACATCCTCCAGGGCTAGAGAGATGATTCATTGGTTAAAAGCACCATCTGCTCTTGCAGAGGAACCAGGTTTGGCTCTCAGCTCCCACACAGCAGTTAACAATCCTCTGTAACTTGAGTTCCAAGGCATCCAATACCCTCTTCTGGCCTCTGTGGGTTTGCATGCATATGGTGCAGTTATGTATGTGGAAGCAAAACACTCATACACAAAATAAAAATAATTTTTTAAGAGTCATCTTACTGCTAGTGTCTAAACCTGGGCAGCCCTCTGTGGAGTGTGGACAGCGAAACTTCCTCTTTTTTCAGCCCTTATAGATAATCCAGAAAGTATGGCCCTGCTTATGCAAGGGGCCCATGTGAGCAGGAATCTGGACACCTCACCTGCCCACATTCTCCACTGCCCAGGACCTGCAGCCCCTCATCAGGACAATGTGGTGCAACTTCTGAGCCCAGGCCTCCCTCTAGTGACCAGTTGGGGGACAACAGGCAGGCACTTGCCCCTTCAAAAACTCACCTTCTAGAAGCCAGGAGTGGTGGCACACATGCGCCTTTAATCCCAGAACTTGGGGGGCAGAGGCAGGTGGATCTTTGTGAGTTTGAGGCCAGCCTGGTCTACACAGCAAGTTCTAGGCCAGCTGGGACTATAGGGAGACCCTGTCTCAAAAAAGACTAAAAATTAAAAAGATTGAAAAAAAAAAATCCACCTTCTAAAACACGTATCTGTTATCCTTCGCTTAGAAACCTCAAAAACAAAGATCAAACCTCCCAAGCTCTCCCTTTCCCCATAAACCTTCAAGGAATATAGCCTGGTGTTCACTATGCCAGGTATGCAGAACACAGCAATACCCATATGTCCTAGTTTGTTCTTCATTGCCGTGACAAAACACTCTGACCAGTACCAACTTGGGGAGGAAAGGGTTTATTTGTCTTACATCTCCCAGGTCGCATGCAGTTCATCAGGGAGCCCAAGGTACGAACTCGGGGCAGGAACCTGGAGGCAGGAGCTGGAGCACAGGCCATGGAGGAACACTGCTTACTGGCTTGCTCCCCTGGCCCCTGCTCAGCCTGCTTTTTTATGCAACACAGGCCCACCTGCCCATGGGTGGCACCACCCACAGTGGGTTGGGCCCTCCCACATCACTCATCAAGAAGATGCCCCTCAGACATGGCCACAGGCCAGTCCAATAGAGGAAATTCCCCAGTTGAGGCTCCCTCAACCCAGGTGTGTCAAGTTGACACTGAAGCTATCCAGCACACCATAGTTTCTGCATGAGACCCTTCAAAATTCTACATTTCTAGGGTCACTGAGAGTCAGCATCCTCCATACAACACATATGTGTGCATGCACGCACGTGCGCACATACAGAGTTCTCTGTTATATACACATGCAAATGTGTACAGTCTCTGCTACACCAATACACATACTGCCCTAACTCCACTGCTTCTGCTTGTCACACAGCCACATCCCCATGCCAACAAGCTCGCTTTTCAGCAGACACGCCATAGACTTTCATCCCTCTCTTCTTTTTGTCAGTCTTATGCATCCAGCTTTACTCCGCCATAAAGGCTCATGTCACAGCTTCCTGTGGTTTTCTCTGGCCCTGTGGGGGAGCACAGCTGCCCCTCACCGCATTTCCCTAAGCCTTTTCCTGCAGAACATTTACATAGCACTGCCTCTCTGTCCCTGTGCTCTGTGGGCACCATGTCGTTGAACCCTCACACTAGCCCTGAAAGGTAGGGGCTGCTTGGGCTACCAAGCCCCAGCTGTCGATGCTGCCACCTCCTAAACTACAGCTCTTAGCACAGGTATGTTTGTTCCCTGCCATGGGAGCCTCCAGTGAGAACCATGGTCCTTGGTCTCTGAGTTCCCAGCCTGAAACACCATGAGTGAGGCAGACTGCAAGGGGTGGCTTTGCCTGCTGCCATTTCTCTGGTTTCTTCCAGCCCTTCTTGGTCTGAATCCTGATGATAATCTCCCACCTAAGGTGAGAAATATTGATGCTCCCACATGGAGCCAGTAAGACATCATTAACGGGAAGACAGAAGCTGTGCACTTGGTTTTTACTGATCAGAACATTCAGCTAATGAAGACAAAAGAAATAGGTATAAATGGGCTAATTGTCTACATTACTACTGGCCATTTCTCTGTTTTAGTTTGAACATTGTTGCAACAAAACACCTGACACAAGCAACTTGAGATAAGAAGGTTATGTTCTGGCTCACAGTTGCATAGTACAGTCTGTCAGGGTGGGGAAGGCATGGCAGCAGGAGCTAGAGGCTCTGCCCACATTGCATCTGCAGTCAGGAAGCAGAGAGTGAATGCTGGTGCTCAGGTGGCTTTCTCCCTTTCATGGAGCCCAGGACCCAAGCCCAGGAAATGGAGCTGCTCTTTTTAGTGTGCGTCTTCACACCCCAATTCCCCAGATCCAGAAAGTCCCTCACAGATATGCCCAGAGGGTTGTTTTGAGATGACAAGGTGACCCATCATAACTTCCATCTCTAAATTACATCCCAACTGTCCAAGGTGGTGGGGGTTTGTACTGACACATCAGCTGTATGACCCAGGGTACCCTAGTTGGTGTCCTGTGTGACTTGGCAGCAGTCCTGGCTCTCCTCCCTCCCCCTTCCCCACCTTCCTGTTTTCCAGTTCCACTCTCTCCTCTCTGATTTAGGCACCCAATATTATGTAATCCTTGTTTTTTCTTCTACCTACCTAGAATGATTAAGTCCCTAGGCATCTGCTCCTTTTTTATTTCCACTTCAAAATGGAAATATAAGATCTCTTTATTTTCTGCATTCCTGATTTATGAAAGAAATACCTGGCTGAACTTCTCTGTCCTAAAGTAGGGGCCCAGACCTTAGCAAACTGCCTGAGAGTTTGTGGATCCAGCCTCTGTGTGGTGATAAGCTTCCCCAAAGCATACCATACCCATCCCCCTACATTGGGACTACCTCCAGTCCATCCCTTCACCCCAGGGTTGCTCTGTCCTTTGGAGAATGCCTGAAAGCACCTAAATCAGGCCTCCCCTTAAGGAGCTTCCCAAATTGTGCTGAGACTGCCTGGTAGTAGGGGTCCAGACCTGAGGAGGAAGCTTGAGAGTACCTGACTGGAGCCTGACTTGGACCTCTGTGGGAGCTCCTGAATAGCTGGACTGAAGCCATCTGTTCCCTCCAGCATAAAATCTGAGAGAACCTGGGACTGGAGAGGTGGCTCCACAGTTAAGAGCACTGGCTGCTCTTGCAGAGGACTGGGGTTCAATCCCCAGTTCCCACAATGGTGGCTAATAACCATTCGTAACTAGATCCAGGGGATCTGACACCCTCTTCTGACCTCTGAGGGCATTGCATGACCTGGTTGGTGCACCTACATACATGCAGGCAATACACTCATACAAAATAAAATTCTTTTTTAAAAAGAAATAAAAAATTTTAAAATTGTTTAAAAAATAAATCTGAGAGATCCCCAAAGCCTAGACTAACCAGATTTACATACCAATAAGAAAACAACGAAAGCACACCAATAATACAAACAGAAGCATGTGGGAGACAGGCTTGAGCCTAGAGTGAAAGTCTTAATGACAGCCATACAGCAGGCCCAAAGCAACGGTCAACTGCTGGAGCCACAAGGAATACCTTGTGACATTTGCTTCCATTGGCAGATCATGAGACTGATGCCTAGAGCTCGCCACTCCATGATGACCCTTGAGATTCTAAATTGCTAACTTAGTGCAACAGCCTGGGTCATGTGGTTCCCAAGAATCCAGGCCCCATAAAGGAAACCTGAGCCTATTATGCTAACAAGGTGTCTGACTCACGATGTCATGATAGAACACAGCCTGCCACAGATCTGGGTTGTAACTTCTTAATTGGACCCCTATCCCTATATAAGCTTGTGCCCTTCTTCAATAAAGTAGATCTGCGACACTGAACCTGGTCTCCTGTGTCTGAATGTGGCTCCGTTGACACGGTCTCCTCACCAGCCCTGGGGTCCAGGAGCGGGAAGAAGTAGCGACCATGAGAGGCAGTGCTGGGCAAGCAGAAGAGAGGCTGCAGCTAGCAGAAGAGTGGCGTCAGCGCAGAGCAAGCTGAAAAGCAGCCGCAGCTTGCAGCTGTAGTGAGGAGTGAAGAGCGGCGCCAGTGTGATCGGAGAGTCGGTGCCTGTGTTAGCGGAGGAGGCTGCCCGCAGAATCGCAGGTGGTTCCAATGCGAAGAGAGGAGCGCCACAGAACCAGACTTCAACTCAACAACAGAAGGCTTGAGTTTCACGCCAGAATCACAAACAAAAGAAATCCACAGGCCAAAATCACAAGGGAAAATAATAATAAGGAAAACCAAAACAGAATGTTTGCACCAAACACTACCAACTCCCATAGAAGAGTTCTGCAAGGAGAAGCCCCTGGAAATAACTCAGGACACAGAATTTAAAAGAACAATCATAGATAGACAGGCGTGGTGGCACATGCCTTTAATCCTAGCACTCAGGAGGCAGAGGCAAGTGAATCTCTGTGAGTTCAAGGCCAGCCTGGTGTACATAGTGAATTCCAGGCCAGCTGGGGCTACAGGGAGTCCCTGTCTCAAAAAAAAAAATGTGTTCAACATAGTGATTAGGGAAATGCAAATTAAAACCATCTTAAGATTTCATCTTCTCCCAGTCAGACTGGTTAAGATCGAAAGAACAAATGATACCAAATACTTGCAAGGATATGGAGAAAGGGGAATGCTCATTCACTGGTGGTGGGATTTCAAACTCACGCAACCCCTATGGAAAACAGTGTAGAGAGCTCCTAAAAAGCTAAAAAAATGAACCTACCATATGACCTGGTTATACCACTCCTCAGCACATACCCAAAGGACTCATCCTATTTTGAGACACGTGGACAATCATGATTGTTGGTGTTCTTTTCACAATAGCTAAGAGACGGACGAAACCTATGTGTCCCTCAACTGACCAGTGGTTAATGAAAATGTGGTACTTTTACAATGGAGTTCTACTCAGCATTAAAGAAAGATAAAATAATGAAATTTTCAGGTAAATGGATGGAACTAGAAACTATTATACTAAGTAACAGATTCAGACAAACAGATGACCTATGTTGTCCTTCACTTGTGGATCCTAGCACCAAAGTCTTATATGTGAGTATATATATCCTGATGTAACTGCAGGAACCTGGAAAATGGAAGTGAACCAGGGAGGTAAAGGGATAGAAGGAACCCTAGAGAGAACAGTAGGAAGGGTGAAGTGATGGTTTCTAAGGGTACATGCCTGAGATCAAAATCTCAGGTGATTCCACTTAGCCCCCAGCACCAGCCTTCCCGCAGATTTAAGAAACTGCAAACCATCCTAAGGACTCTTAAGTGGTTGCTGCGTCACCAGGTTTTTATATTAGAAAGATGTATAGATAGAAGGTCTTTTGTCTACACCCGTGCAGGCAGTCGGGGTCCATTAAGGGGGCAAAGAGGCCTTCAGCTGACGTCAGGGAGTAGCCCTGACCAGAAAGCTTCAGTTGCCTCCTTGTCTTTAACGGTCCCACGCGAAGACTTTAGACCGAAAATAAAAGGAGGAAAATAGAAGAGACTGCCAGGCCCCACGAGTGGGGTGGCTTGGAGGCACAGCTGCCTTTTAATCTCCTGATGGGAGATGAAAGAAAGAGAGATTTGCCAGGCCCCACAAATGGGGTGGCTTGGAGGCACAGCTGCCGTTTAATCTCCTGATGGGAGACGAAGGAAAAAGAGGTTTCTGATGCTTTCCTGGGAGAGATACTCATGAATTCTGGGTTTCAGGGGGTGCCAGCTGCTGGCTGGCGCAGAGTTCAGAGGCCCCACGTTGGGCGCCAGCCATTGCTGTGGCGTGGCGGGTTGCGCGCTGCTACGCCAGCTGTGCGGGTCTCTGGCTCTCCGTGGCTACCGGATGCTGGCGGCTCTGCGGGTCGCTGTCAGCTGCCGGGCGGGTTCCGTTCCAAGCTGCCGGATGCTCCCTCTGTGTACGTGATCCATTGGCCACCGGATCACGAGGGGAGGTGCAGGAACGGCGAAAGCAAGATCTTCGCGAGTGGTTGTTGACGGAAGGATAGCCCCCTCTGGGGAGACTGAATCACAGGCTGGTAACACAGGATACAGCTCCAGACAAGTTCAGTGATACAGCTCCTTTTATTCAGTGATTCAGCTCCGCTTTATTGGGGTGAAACTAGAAGATTTATAGTCAGCTGATAGGTGCTCCTAGGATGCCCCATTTACATGTGGCGGTGGGCTTCTATCAGACTGTCAGACAATGCCTGATTAAAACCTAGTAGTTCCTATGCCAGAGGTCATGTGATGGCCACTTCAAAGGTGAGTCAGGAAGAGAGTGGGAGACGCCCCGCTGAGAAGGGGAATCCCTCCATTTGCGCCGAGCCAGCTTGCGGCTATCCGGACATGGAGAGACTGCGACCCTAAACAGCAGGGTTCCCCAACAGGAAACAAGTGTTACTAAGAAAGAAATATGTAAAACGGGAGTAGGTAAATGGGAGGGGGAGAAGGGGGGACTCTATAAGGAACTATGGGAATAAAAGGGAAGAAGTTATTCAAGTGAGGTGGGACCATGGCAGACTGCAATTACAAGGGAGAAAATGGGGAAAACAATGAGACTTTAAATGGAGAGGGGAGGGAAGGAGGATAAAATAGGGAGAGAGGATAGATAAATAATGTCTAGCTAGTAAAAAACCCAGAGGGAATGGTATTAGTCCAAAACCTACTGGAATATTACACATACAATATCTCTACATGAGTCTGTGTGTATAGCTGAAGGCTATAACAAGAAACAGTGCCAGACAGGAGAAGCCTTCCTTGAGTTGTTGGCCTGGGTAGTCCAAGAGACTCCCAAAATTACACATGCTATTACCACAGCCCTTGATTGCCTCCCTGAACTTGAAGATAGACCCTATTGATGAAGACAGGAAATACTTCAGATCCAGGATTTGGAGCAATGGAGCTGGAACTGATCTGGAAGCCACCTCCCCTGAAGGCTAGCTCTCATAGCTTTGGAGAACAATATGCAAGATGCTAAGGGAGAATATCAATCAATGGTTCAACCCCAGATTCAAGGACTAAAAACCAAATCAATGACCAGCACAGCAAAACACATTGGTGCAGGAGTGGCACTTTTATCTTGGGGGTAATCAACAGCTACCTAATTGGACTTAATGCTCATTCAATGAGAGGAAACTCAAGTGTGGCACTGTAAACCTAGCCAAATACACATAGCACAGCTGGAGAGGTCATAGATAACAGAGAAAACCTCAAGGCTGTCACATACCTAGACAAATGTAATTTCTTACTATGTGCAAAATTTGGAGCCCTAAATTTACAAATATCCCAATCACAGCCTATCAAAGAAGCTTCTTTTTCAAGAGACAGAGATAATTACTAGTCACACAGAGATTCTTTGTGAATGGCCCAAGCCTAAACGGCACATCTAGGATGCAATCTCTACACCTAAGATTCATGGAACATAGAACAAGGGATGAAGGGAACACTAATGCATCTTTCAACTCTCATCAATGAAGCTCCCTCATGCAACAGAGGGCCAGGAACACAAAAGGTCACAAATAGCCAAAATGCGGAGAATAAGAGTCTGCAGGGTGTGGGTCCTGAGACAGGACTCCTACATTAAAATCCACCCACTCCCACCACCAGGGCTCAAGGACCATTGTGAAAGAGGACAGGAATAAGAACAGGGGAGGGCCCAACCTGATGGCACAGGCCTGTAATCCCAGCTACTCAGGAGGGTGGCCTGCTGGGGTTACAGAATAAGTTCAAGGCCAGACTGAGCAACTTAGTGAACAAAAAGTAATTAAGAGATCTGTGGATATAACTCAGTGGCAAAGCACTTGCCTAGCATGATACTCTAGGTACAACTCCTAGAACTGCAAAAAGGAATAGGGGATATTGGAACCTTTAGTTCCAGAAGATGGAGTTGGATCCCCTGGGTTCCAGGGGCTAAACTCAGGTTGTCTGTCTTGCATAACAAAAGCTTTTACCCTCTGAGCCATCTCCCAGGCCCCAGGAATAAAAACTATTAAATGGGCCACCAGCTGCTTGTGTGTGCTGATCAGCATGTTCTCTTCCAGTAGGTGTATAATCACAATGCTAATAAGCATGCACATACATGTGCAGGATAGTAATAGTGATTTCAGTTACTCTTTGTTGAGCATGCACTAGGTGCTGAGTGTTTTACGTTCATTTTCTCATGTAAGTCTCTGCACACTGTGTGGAAGGCATTACTTTTACACTCACTTTGAAGGTGTTTAGAACACATAAAGAGAGACTTGGGACTGAAGCCTGTAGAACCCCGAGACCCTCTTCATTCACCCACTACCCTCCAATCCCTCCAGACCCCCACTAATTGCTCTTTTAGCTTCTGTAAAATGTTTGGCTGCTGCTTTAGACATGCCTAAACATGCCCTGGCATGCCCTGACTCCCACCTGCTATTCCCCC
>NW_008329640.1:2389606-2390227 GCF_000622305.1 Nannospalax galili
CTTTGTCTAAAACCTATAAAAGGCTCCACTCTCCCTTACTCTGGGCTCTCAGCATGGAACCGTTGAGTTGGTGAGGTCTGAGAGCCTGAGCTTAAGCCCGAATAAACCATAAATCTTTGCTTTTGCATTTTGGTGTGTTGGGTTCTCGGTGGTCTCTTTGGGGTCCAGTGGATGGGGTACAACATTTGTGGGCTCGTCCAGGATCCCCCCAGAGACCTCCGAGAGGAACCGACCCCAAAAGGTTTGTGATCAACTGGCCAGGTAAGTTTTTGTAAAACTGTGTTTGTCCGCCTTTTTGTCCACCTGTCTTTTCTATACTTTCCCTTTGGTCGCGGCCATTTGATCTCAGTTTTTTGTCACTGGAACGCTAGCAAGGCAACCTGGAGGATTCGGGAGATGTCCCGATGTTCGTTGGAATGGGTGTTCACCACCGGACACCCCACCAGGACACTAGTCCATCTGAAACCTCAGAGGACCTTGTGACCCTGTTGGGACACGCAAGTCCTATCCATACGGTCTTTGGCACAATCGAGCCAGGGAATCCACACGGCCGAGAGTCCAGACCATCTGAAAGCCGCGGTAGTTTAATTTGGGCCCTCTGTCTGTCTGTGTCGTTCTTGT
>NW_008329640.1:2392105-2394091 GCF_000622305.1 Nannospalax galili
TGCTCCCCATTGGCAAGAGAGAACTGACTAAAGAAAGGCATCCTCTCCCACTATCAGTTTCAGGAGGATCGTCTTGTTCTCTCTCACTTATTTAACTTAGTCTGTGTTGATGTTGTCCAGAGTAAAATATCCTTCAGATAAGCAAAATAGACAATGCCTACATCTACAATTTGACAAATTCTATTTTAGGAAGTTTCCTAGAGTGTTGAATTTCCAATATACATGACATGGGGATAACACAATCCTATATATTTATAGATTCACCAGTATGGATTCAGTGCACACTTTTGGAATAAGTGAAGGTTTTTATCACATATTTCATGTGTTTAAGGTTCTTCTCAGTTTGGATTAATTTAAAGATTTTTCAAGTTTTTGTTACAGTTGTAGGACATCAGTATAAATTTTGGAGTGTTTTCTCAGTTTTAAATATTCATTGAAGTCTTTCTCAATTACTTAGGTTGTAGGACCCTAGGACCCTCTTCATTAACCCGCTACCCCCCAATCCCTCCAGACCCCTTCACAGGGTGGCTTCTCAGGGTTAGGCGGCAGGGCCTGCACTCACGGCGCCATTGGCGGGGGGCCCATCTGAAAGGAGTAGTATGGGGGAAAGATGTAGTTATCCTCCATGCCTCCCTGAAGAATGGGTTTCTCTTCCACCTTTGGTCTGAGAGAGAGGACCTGCAGAGGTGGAGAAGGAGCAGTTGGATTAATCGGGGGAAGGAAGGACTTGACCCAGGCGTTGGGTCCATAGGGTCGTTTGATGAGGCCTCACCAGGCCACGATATATGGGATCTGGTCCTGGTGACCCATCTGTAGGCGGAAGATGTGGTCCTCTCCCCTGGAAATCAAACTCAGGTTAAAAGTCCCTTCAGGGGGCCATCCAACATTGAAGGAGGGCCAATCAACTGAACATAAAGTTGTCCATTTTTTTTCTTTGCATCTACACTATTGTTATGGACAATTGTCTTAATTCCCCCCAGTGGACTAGTGTAAGATCTAGAGGGGAAGATGGGGTGTTGCCCATAGTAGTTATCAGTCCCATCCATTTCTTCTACAAAGAAATTAGAATGAAGATCAAAACACAAGAATGACACAGACAAACAGAGGGCCCAGATTAAACTACCATGGCTTTCAGATGCTCTGGACTCTCGGCAGTGTGAGTTCCCTGGTTCGATTATGCCAAAGACCGTACGGATAGGACACGTGTGTCCCAACAGGGTTGCGAGGTCCTCTGAGGTTTCAGATGGACTAGTGTCCTGGTGGGGTGTCTGAAGAGGAACACCCATCCCAACGAGGATGGGGACATCTACCGAATCCTCTAGGTTGCTTCGCTAGTATTTCAGCAACAAAGAAAAACTGAGATCATAAGAAACTCATTATCAGGCTCTGCTCCTAAACCTGCCCAGGATCACCTTCCAGGTACCGATGGCCCTGAACCCAGCCATGCTGTTGCCAGATCCCGATCTCAGGGACCCACTCCATGACTGTACTGAAATTCTGACACAGGTGCATTGCATCAGACCTGACTTGAAGGATGTTCCCTTGCCTGATGCCGAAGAAACCTGGTACACAGATGGAAGCAGCTTCATCAGAAATGGTAAAAGGCATGCTGGGGGAGTGGTCACAGCCACCTCGAGAGTCATTTGGGCCAAGCCACTGCCAATAGGTACATCGGCCCAAAAAGATGAACTGATCGTGCTTACCAAAGCCCTAAAGATGGGTAAAGGAAAGAGACTCAACGTCTACACAGATAGCATATATGCATTTGCCACTGCCCATATCCATCTATCAAGAGAGGGGCCTCCTTACTGCAGAGGGAAAGACTATTAAAAATAATCAAGAGATCTTAGACTTCCTGCAAGCCCTCTAGGGCCCAACAAAACTAGCCATAATCCACTGCCGAGGTCACCAAAAAGGAAACAACCCCACCCAGAAGGGAAATAATCTGGCTGACAGGACAGCTAAAGAAATAGCCCTGACCTCCAT
>NW_008329640.1:2394495-2394821 GCF_000622305.1 Nannospalax galili
AACCCCCTCATAATTCGGCTCACTTAGAAAGGAAAACAGTCTATGGGGTGGGATGTAGGACACACATGGGGCCTACAGCTATACGCTGCAGGGAGAGACCCTGGGGCCCTCTTTACCATTCAACTCCTCCTCCGACTGGTCGTCCATGCACTGGGACCCAACCGAGTCCTAAATCCCCCACCAGATGATTCTCATAAATCTTCTCCAGCTAAACCCCCTCCCAGACCTCCCACTGCCCAAACCTATACTCCTGCACCAACAACTCAGGCTCTTGAGTCCTCAAGGGCAGATCCTATTCCTCCCCCTCCTGCCACTACCCCAACCTG
>NW_008329640.1:2396416-2445837 GCF_000622305.1 Nannospalax galili
TATCTCCCCCCCTCCTTTTTGTCTAAAACCTATAAAAGGCTCCACTCTCCCTTACTCTGGGCTCTCAGCACAGATCCGTTGAGTTGGTGAGATCTGAGAGCCCGAGCTTAAGCCCGAATAAACCACAAACCTTTGCTTTTGCATTTTGGTGTGTTGGGTTCTCGGTGGTCTCTTTGGGGTCCAGTGGATGGGGTACAACAGGATTAAACTTAGGTTATCAGTCCTGGCAGTAAGGCCTTCACTCACAGAGTCATGTACCCACAGTAGATTAGTTTTGCAGATTTGCTTCTTAATTATGTTGTACGAAAACTGATATTCAAGTCAGTTGCTATTCTCTATACACTCCAAGGACAATGAGGGATCATCATGGTGCAAATGCCTCCTACGGTATGGCTCTGTGGAAAATGAGAATGGGCTGCAGGAATGCTTTTTCATCCCTTTCTTTCAACCTTACATACCGGCTCTTGCTATGCATCACTGATTTCCCACATTAATTATTATAACGTTGTCCTCAGTGGCCTCTTTCGTCTCTCATTACCATGGAAACCCAGTCTGTCTCAAACTGTCTTTTTTGCCTGTCTCTTGACCCAGGCACTCTATTTAAGTCCTCCTTCAGCTCTAAATTGTCAGCTGAATTAAATCTATGCTCCTTGGTCATGATTTCTGGCACCTTCTCTAATTTGCTCTTTTTTTTTTTTTTTCTGGCTTTTTGAGACAGGGTCTCCCTGTAGCTCCAGCTGTCCTTGAACTCACTATTGTAGATCAGGCTGGCCTCAAACTCACAAAGAGCAGCCTGCCTCTGCCTCCCAAGTGCTGGGATTAAAGGCGTGCACCACCACGCCCGGCTAATTTGGTCCTTTTTTAAAAAATATTTTATTTATTATTTTTATTTTATGTGTATGGGTATATTGCCTGCATGTAGGTAAGTGCACCCGTGTCGTGCAATGGTCACAGAGGACAGAAGAGGCTGTCAGATCCCCTGGAACTGGAATTAGGACAGTTGTTAGCTGCCATGTGGGTGCTGGGATTTGAACCTGGGTCTTCTGCAAGAACAGTGTTCTTATTCGCTGAGCCATCTCTCCAACCCCCTAATTTGCTCCTTTTTAAAATCTTTTTAGAAATATTACATTCCCACAGCACAGTTTAAAGCAGATCACTGTTAACCCAAACATTAATTGCAAGAATATATTTGCACAGAACTTTAGAGTTAAGGATAAACATATTTTCCTCTATCACTGTTACAGGCTTTTTTTCTTTTTTTTTTAAGACAGGATGTCCCCATAGCCCCAGTTGCTGTAGACGAAGTAGACCAGACTGGCCTTGAACTCACTGAGATCTGCCTGCCTCTGTCCCTCAAATGCACCACCACGCCCAGCTATTTTGTAACATCAGTAATCGGATATACTCAGAGACCTTCTCCCCTGTAAAGTCTACATATGTAACAAATTTCTTTTGTTCGGCAAGTTGCTGTTGGATCTCCTCCCTGGTTTTTCCAGCAGCAGCGAGTGGCCAGCTAGAATCTAATTGAAAGAACTACAAATCCCGGAGGGCGTTTCGCCGTGACGCCTGCGCAATGAACACTCCTTCCTTTCTGTTCCTCGTCTCCGGGAAAAACTAGACAGCGACGGCTTGCGCCGCCGGAAGAAGCTGAAGAAAATGGCGCTCACCAGGTGGGTTGTTGATTTGGGTCTTCCATGGAAGGGTCTTGGAGTATCTGTTTTGTTTTCTCTGTCCGCACAGTGTGGGCAGTGACCTGGCCTGGAGTGCAGAAGAGACCTGGGCTCAGACCGTGACTAGGCGCTCCCGCCCGCTTCCGTGGCGAGTAGGCCCGAAGCCGGGGATTTTCCTAAGTGGCATTTCGGGTTGAGTTCGCTCGGTCCCCGGGGCTCTCCCTCAATCTGTTTTGTTTTCTCTGTCCGCACAGTGTGGGCAGTGACCTGGCCTGGAGTGCAGAAGAGACCTGGGCTCAGACCGTGACTAGGCGCTCCCGCCCGCTTCCGTGGCGAGTAGGCCCGAAGCCGGGGATTTTCCTAAGTGGCATTTCGGGTTGAGTTCGCTCGGTCCCCGGGGCTCTCCCTCATCCGCGCCGTGCCCTCGCGCCGAGGAGCTCACGTGTGTTTGGCGTAAGCTTCGGGCAGCTTTGGAGAGCGCTGCGCCGACCCCGGATCCGGCGGAAGCGATGCACCGCGCAAGGCTCGTTTATCCCGGCTGAGCGAAGCGTGCGAGCCTTCCAGCCAGTTGTCTGTTGTTCTTTCCCCAACGACTCTCTTCCGAAACAAAGATTTCTGGGGGGAAAAGAGAGAGAGAGAGGGAGAGATGGGGGTGTCCCGGACCCGAGCGAAGATTTTAAATTGGCATCCGTAGTGGCTGCTGTTTACTAATGTGTGCCGCTGCTCCGCGCTTCAACTTTGGACCTCAGAATTTCTTTTATAGATAGAACCACCTCCGATTTTTGCTTTTCCGGGTTGCCATGGTTACTGTATGTCAAGCACTCCCAGCCTTTAAGAAAAAGATGCTAAATGGAGATTTCAAAATGTTGCATAACCCTAGCCCGCTCCCTAGCTGGTCCAAGTGGAAAAACTTTCCATGCGAACTCAGCAGGAAAAGTCTGATGTTAGAGTGTGAAGAAAGTAATCGTTTTAGGTTACCAGCTTGTACCCGCTTAACACACCTCATTCTCTGTTTTTTCCTGGTTTGTAACTATATGAATCCTAAAACATGTTTTGGTCACAGAAAGTACTGTTCATTGTCTTTGTCTACAGGTTGTGTATATAGGATATGTGTTTTCTGCTGCTGGGATGATGGACTAGGAGATACACAGATAGAAAACAGAGCTCACCCATTGTAGCACCGGCCTTTAATCCCAGCACCCAGGAGGCAGAGGCAGGTGGATCGCTGAGTCTGAGGGTAGCTGGGTCTTTAGTTTCAGGCCAGCCAGGGCTACATAGTAAGACCCTGTCTTAAAAAAAAAAAAAAGGCAAAGAAAACACAAAAGCACTGTCCTGGTTGTGGAGGAAAAGGTGGAATTTGAAATGGATGCACAGGAACAGTGGCAGGAATATGGTGGGTATTGTACTTAACATAGCAGTGCCAAAATGGAGTCTCAAAATGGCTAGTCTTGGGGACTACTTTTTTTTTTTTTTGGTCTTTTTGAGACAGGGTCTCAAATAAAAAGGAAGCAAACATTTTAAACATATCCCACCTACAGTCATTTCAGAGCTGTGTAGCCCCATCTGGCCTAGAACTTGCTATGTAGACCAGGCTGGCCTCGAACTTGGAGACCCATATACCTCTGCCTCCCAAGTGTTGGGATTAAAGGTGTGTGACATAGCCTGATATTTTTACGTCCCTGAGTAATTTTTCCTTTCCACGAATAAGAAAATGATTAATACTGAATGATTCCATTAATCATTAAAAATCCTGCTCTCGGGGCTGGAGAGATGGCTCAGCAGTTAAGAACACTGAATGTTCTTGCAGAAGACCTGGGTTCAAATCCCAGCACCCATATGGCAGCTAACAATTCTCTGTAACTCCAGTTCCAGGGGATCCAAGGATCTGACAGCCTCTTCTGTTCTCCTCGGGCATTGCACAACACAGGTGCATTTACCTAAATGCAGGCAATACACATATACAGATAAAAATAATAAAATACATATTAAAAAAAAACCCTGCTCCCCATTGATCAAAGGAAAATCATCTGACAGCTGAATTGCAGCAGTCAAATGTAGGTTGTTTTTTAATTCTGACTTTTCTTTTCCATAGCTTTTTACCTGCGCCGACTCAGCTCTCTCAGGACCAACTTGAAGCTGAGGAAAAAGCAAGATCTCAGAGATCACGGCAGACCTCACTGGTCTCCTCGAGAAGAGAGCCTCCCCCATACGGGTACCGGAAAGGATGGATACCTCGCTTGTTAGAGGTGAACCTGGACTGACATTTATTATTATATGCTTGTAAAATCCACTTAAGCCCTAGAGTGTGATTATTAACATCAGTGTGATGAAAATGGTCCTAAATTCTGGAGGCTGGAGAGATGGCTCGGCAGTTGGGAGCACTGGCTGCTCTTGCAGAGGACCCACATTCAATTCCCAGCACCCACATGGTGGCTAACAACCATCTGTAACTCCAGGAATCCAATGCCTTCTTTTGACCTCTGTGGGCATTGCACAACTCGGGTGCACTTACACACATGCAGGCAATACATTCATACACATAAAATAATAAAAAAAAATTTTTTTTGAAAAATGGTCCTAAGTTATTAAAAACACCTTCCTTCAGAATATTTTTTTCTTATCACTGGTTTGTGGTCATCAGGAAATCATCATTTTGCTTCTTGTTATGTCAAAGTATTAAAGTTGTAGACTTGTACAGGTAAACTTGTACTAACATACCCTTTTACAAAAATAGGAACTACACATAAACAATGATGAGACAGTAAGAGGGATCAGTTGGCTCATCAGCACATGGTGCCACAAAACCTAAGAAGATCAGAGTTTCCTTTCCAGAACTCAGTCGGAAGGAGAGAACCAGCTCCTTCCCGTTTTCTCCACACACATCCCCACTTACATATCACATACATGTACTAACAATAAATGAAATGAGGCCAGGTATGGTGGCACACGCCTTTAATCCCAGCACTCCAGAGGCAGAGGCAGGGGGATCTCCTTGAGTTCCAGGCCAGCCTGGTCTACATAGTGAGTTTTAGGTCAGCTGGGGCTACAGGGAGACTCTGTCTCAAAAAAAAAAAAAGAAAAATTAAAATGAAATTTAAAAATTCTTTTAAAGCAGGGAACAGAGTGGTTCTTCCGTTTGCAATATATCCATTTCTCCCAACAACAGAAACAATACTATGACATAACCAGTAGTAGCTACTTTTCTGGTTTATTTCTCTTCATTTGCTTTTTTAAAAAATATTTTTATTTTATGTGTATAAGGGTATTGCCTGCATGTATGTAAGTGTGCCCATGCTGTGCGATGCCCATGGAGGTCAGAAGTGGGCATATGATCCCCTGGAACTGGAGTTACAGGTGGTTGTTAGCTGCCATCTGGGTGCTGGGAATCGAACCTGAGTCCTCTGCAAGAGCAGCCAGTGCTCTTAACTGCTGAGCCATCTCCGGCCCCTCTCTCTCTTATTTTTATCACAAGAACCTCAGTTCAGTTGAAAAGAAAGGAAAGGTAGGATGACTCATTTCTGGGTCTTTTTTGATCTTGCTTACTTGCTTCTTCAAACAGTGAATGAATGATATTAATAAGATATGATTCTAAGAAAATTTCCTTACATTTCTGCTCCTAAGTATAGCTCTATCTGATCCTCTGTATGTCTGTGTGCACATGCTAAAACTAGAACTTTGCTTTGTACTAGACATTCTGTTAGTTTCTTCTACCACATATATTCCATGCCATAGCCTAGAAGGCCCTTGATGAATTATTCCTCTGCCCATGCAACCTTGATGTCATTGCCTTTGTCCTCCAAAAGTGCATATATCCAGTAGACTAAGCTTCATTTTTATAGAAGGGCTTTCATGCTTGATGTTCGCTTGACTTAGAAAATGTTCCCCTCTGGAGCTAGGGTCATGGCTCAGTGGTTAAGAGCCATTACTGCTCTTCTAGAGGATCTGAGCTCAATTCCCATCACCTACACTGGGCATTGTACAGTGGCCTGTAACTTTTTTTTTTTTTTTTTTTTTTTTTTTTGTCTTTTTGAGACAGGGTCTCCCTGTAGTCCCTGCTGGCCTAAACTCACTGTGTAGACCAGGCTGGTCTTGAACGCACAGAGATCCACCTGCTTCGGCCTCCTCAGTGCTGGGATTAAAGGTGTGCACCACCACTCGTGGCATGTAACTCTTATCTTCATGGGATCCAGTGACTGCTGCTGCCTTCTGCAGACCCTGCACATACATGGCATGCACACATGTATGCCCACACACAAATTAAATAAATAAATAAATAAACAAACAAACAAGTATAAATCTTACCCCCAAACACACAAAGAAAATGCTCCCTTGGGGCTTTCCTTGATTGCCTTCTCCTCATTGAGGATTTCATCCATTTTATTTCTTTCCAGAGATATCCCAGACACTTTTGAAAGTAGCACCTCTTCCCAGGCCCTGTAGGACTACAACCAAAGATTGTGTTTTTATCTCTTTCTCTATTAAGTGTCAACTCCGCAAGAGCAGGTCCTCAGTTTCCTTAATTGCTGTATCATTAACATCTAGCATAGATTCAGTATTACATTTTGTAGGAATACATCTTGAGTCCCCACTTACTGCTAAATCTTGTTTTTTATTTCTTTACTTTTGATATACAGGATTTTGGAGATGGAGGTGCTTTTCCAGAAATCCATGTGGCCCAGTATCCACTGGATATGGGGCGAAAGAGAAAAATGTCAAATGCACTGGCCATTCAGGTGGATCCTGAAGGGAAAATTAAATATGATGCAATTGCTCGACAAGGACAGTCAAAAGACAAGGTAGTCCCTCATTGGTCTTTTCTTCTTGTTGATAACTATTTTGTGACTTTTTACTAAATTTTGTGGAAATGATAAATCCCTTGTGATTTGGGTTGAAACTGGTGGGAGAGCACCTCCTTCCCAACACAGGGAGGGAGCGCACCTTCTTCCCAGCACAAGAAGGGAGAGCACCTGCTTCCCAACACAAGGTGGGAGAGCACCTACTTCCCAGCACAAGGAGGGAGAGCACCTGCTTCACAAGCACAAGGCCCTGGGCTTGACCCCAGCACCAGAAGGAAAGTAGCTACTCAGTGTAATTAGATTAACATCAATGACCTGTCTGTTCCCCACAAATTGATAATAGCTGCTTTGAGTGGCGGGAAGGGGTAGGGGTAGGGGTAGGACAGTGTGTTTTGTTGTTCTTTCAGAATATTTACATAGATGCATACCTTATCTACTTTCTGTGTGTGGTGCTAGGGATCCAGTGTCTACAGTATATTTGTGTGTATGCTAAGCTTGGGCTGTAGCACTGTGTATCCTCAGCTCCTGTTTTAATCGATCATTTGGATATAACACAAACTCCTTTGTCTCAGATTAAACAAAAACTAGCATTTGCCATCTAGATTTTGGATCTTTTTTTGGTCTTTTTGAGACAGGGTCTCCCTGTGGCTCCAGCTGTCCTGGGACGGAGATCTACCTGCCTCTGTCCCACAAGTGTTGGGACTGACAGCATGCACCAACCGCACCCGGCAGGAACTATTTTTAAGAAGGCTTACTTTCTGGGTTTGGGGGGTTTTGTTTGGTTGGTTTGGTTTGGCTGTTTTGTTTTTTCTCCCTGGTAAATAAGATAGAAGCACAACATTTCTTTAGGCTTGATAATATAGGAAGAATACTTTCAAGCCTTTGGTAGTCTTTACTCTCCCAGACTGTTCCATTTAACCCTCTAAACTCGTTAGCAGCCTATCTTTTGTTGCTGCAGCATAGCTGTTGAGCCTTTACAAAAATGCAGTCGTTCTATTTTGTGTCTCCTGTTTGCTCCCTGTTCCCACATCCTCAGCCAAACTGAAATCCATGCTCCTCTCCATCCTGTCACACCCTAAACAGGGGATGCTCCAATTGCTTTAGTATACAAATGGAAGACTATGTCAGCTCTTATCCTGCCTTTGTCTTTTGCCTCCTCTTTAATGAAGATTCTCATCAGTAATATAGGTATAATAATTCTATAAACCTCATGGGTGAATATCAAGGTGAAATTAGTCTAGATCTCACACACACACAACCACCCAGTGTCATGCAATAACTATGAGCTGTTGATATTCTTACTGTTGTAGTAGGGGAGACATAGTAAACAAGCACGCTGTAAATAATGCTTTGAAGACAGTAGACAAAGTGCTGTGGTGCAGAATGACTAGGTCTGGAGGGGCTGCTACTTTAACCAGGGCAGACGGCCCAGTGCAGGCCCTATGATCTGGAACACAGATTAAGAGCTTCTTGAAGAAGCGAGAGCAGCACTGTACAAAGCCTCATAATTGGCGGACAGCAGATGTTCAGGGCACAGAAGATTGTGTGCCTGAAGCATAAGTGAGGAAGTGAGGAGGAAGGGGAGGTTGGACTCTAGGCAAAGCCAGGTAGAGGAAGTGAGTCCTAAAGCTGTCTCTTGTTCTGTTTGCATCAGGAAATTGAGATGACTATGCATTTTCTTCAAATTATTTTAAGAAATATCGTGTGAGAGAATGCAATTGATGTAAGGTTTTAGCTTCCCGTGGTCAGTACTTTTCCATAGGAAAAATTTGAAGATGGAGTCCCATCTCTCCTAGTCATAAGTTATCCTTTTTATGTTATATGTCAAAGAATTTCTAGATAAAGTGTAAAATCTAAATATTTATTATCAAGTTTCTGGGTTTGTTCTATGCTTTGGGAGGGGTGGTGGACAGGGCTTCACCGTGTAGCCCTGGAATTCGCTATATAGACCAGGCTGGCCTGGAATTCACAGAGCTTCACCTGCCTCCTCCTGTGTATGCAGATTAAAGGCATGTACCACCATGCATGGCTTTTCTTCCTCTTTAAAATCTGCCATGTAAGTTTTGGTGAAAATACTTGGCAAACATAGATGACAGGAGAGTTAGTAATCTGTGCTTCAAGGGCCTATCACATCAGAATCACCCTAAGAGAAACCATGTTGGACCCAATAGCACTCATGACATAGACCTAAATTTAAGTACAGAGTAAGTACATATTGGAATGCTTAGATTTTAATTGTCAGCTTGCCACAGCCTGGAATTCCTTGGCCTCAGACATGTCTGTGAGGGATTGTCTTCTTTGTTCATTGATTTAGGAAGACAAAGCCCATAGTCAGTAGCACATTCCCTAGGCAGAGTCCTGCGCTATATGGGACAGGAGAAAGCAGGAGGAGAGCAAGCAGCAAAGACCCATTGGCTTCTGATCTTGATGGGGAAGTAATGTGACTAGCCACTTCAGTTCCTGCCTTGACATCCCCAAGTAATAGGCTGTGACATAGAATTGAATGTAGTATGACTTCTTCCCTAAGTTGCATCTGGCACAGCAAAAGAATGAAATTAGAATGCGTATATAAATGTGTTTTGTCTTTTCCTCGTTTTTATTTTTGTCTTTTTTCAAATTTATGTGTATGAGTGTATTGCCTGTATGAAGTGAGTGTACATGTGTGTGCACTGCCTGCAGAGCATAAAGGGACATCAGATCCCTTGGAAATGGAGTTATGGATGGGTTGTGTGGGTGCTGGGAACTGAAACTGGGTCCTGTAGAATAGCATCCAGTGCTCTTAACCGCTGAGTCAGCTCTCCAGTTCCCTATTTTTGTCTTATAGAAGAATACAGTCGTTTTGTTTTCCCTATTTTTGTCTTATAGAAGAATACAGTC
This sequence comes from Nannospalax galili, assembly GCF_000622305.1. Taxonomy (NCBI): domain Eukaryota; kingdom Metazoa; phylum Chordata; class Mammalia; order Rodentia; family Spalacidae; genus Nannospalax; species Nannospalax galili. Next base: position 2,405,760 of record NW_008329640.1, read on the forward strand.
GTTTTGTTTTTTTTTTTCCATTATAACACATGTTCATTTTCTTAGTCTGTGAATAGAATTGATCCCAGAAAACAGAAACATTATGAATAGGATGAGAGCAATGAATTTTTCTAGGCCCAGTGAATTTGGAAATTATTTGGTAACCCGACTTAAATTCTGAGGAGTTTTTAATCCAAGGTAATGGTCCTACAGGCAGTTTACATCGTCATTGATTTCAAGTCCTAGTGAGCCTCAAAAATAGATTTTGTTGTGCTCACTTCAGCAGCACATATACTAAAATTGGAACGATATAGAGATTAGCATGGCCTCTGTGCAAGGATGACACATAAATTAGTGAAGCATTCCATACTTTTTAAAAAAAATAGATTTTTGTTGGCACAGATTATTTGGATACTGGTTTGATTAGAAGATCTCAAATAATTTACATGCGTGGGATCAGAGAACATTATTAACTTATAATCAGAGCAGCAATATCCATATATATTTTAAGCTTCTCTAGTTTTAAGATCTAAACAACAGAAGTGTACTCTCTGTGTGTGAGTCTGCTGAAAGACATGTGTTTGGACATTTTAGGTCATTTATAGCAAGTATACTGACCTGGTTCCAAAGGAGGTTATGAATGCAGATGACCCGGACCTGCAAAGACCGGATGAAGAAGCTATTAGAGAGGTAACTGGGAATTGAGACATATTTCATATCCTTCCTTTATCTTTATTAACATCCAAATCACTCAACATGATGTTTCTTATTTCAGATAACAGAGAAGACAAGGGTAGCCTTAGAGAAATCTGTATCACAGAAGGTTGCTGCAGCCATGCCAGTTCGAGCAGCTGACAAGCTGGCCCCTGCTCAGTACATCCGGTAAGAACCCTGCCAGAAGTCATGTTTTCATTTCTGACTGGATGATTGGGATTGATAACTCTCAGCCTGCATGGTCAGTTATAAATGTATCATCTTAAATGATTTTTGAATGAAACCTTTTGACTTTTTGCGGGATACTGAAAGAAATTTGTTTTCTAATTTTATGTACATGTGTGGTTTGCCTGCATGTATGTGAGTACATACGTGCAGTGCCTATGGAGGCCAGCAGAGGGCATTGGATCCCCTAGAATTAGAGTTATAGAGAGTTGTTACCCACCATGTGGGTACTGAGAACTAAACCCATGTCCTCTGCAAGAGCAGACTTCACTGCTGTGCCATCTCTCTAGCTCCTGAAGGGGATTTTTATAAAGGACCCAGTTCAAGATGTTAGCTGTTGTAGGGGCTGGAGAGATGGCTCAGCAGCTAAGAGCACTAATTGCTCTTGCAGAGGACCCAGGTTTGAGTCCCAGCACCCACGTGGTGACTATGAATCATCCTTAACTCCAGTTCCAGGGAAATCCGAAGCCCTCTTCTGACCTCTTCTGCATTGCACGACATGGGTGCACTCACATACGGCAATACACTCATACACATAAAATAAAAATAATAAATAAAATATTTTTTTAAAAAGATGTTAGCCATTGTGGTCCTCAAAGGGTTTTTCTGTTTTTAGCAATCGTTAATCGTGACCCAAGCACTGCCTATGCTCCTGGCTTTGAAGTAACTTTTATATGTTGATGCACTAAATTTAAAACTTGGAGTAGGTGCCATTATTTCCCTGTCTCACAGAGAAGGAAACAGGCATAGAAATGCTAAGTGTCTGCCTGGCAGTAACTAAGAACTGTCAGAGGCAGGATCCAAACACAGGCCACTGGATGTAGATTCTACCAGTACAACCGCTTCTTTTTTTTAACTATTTTATGTGTATGAAGAATTTTGCTTGGGTGTATGTGAATGCACCCATATCATGCAAAACCCATAGAGTCCAGAAGAGGGTATCAGATCCCCTGGAACTGGAGTTTCTGGTAGTTTGCAGCCGCCATGTGGGTGCTGGGAATCAAACCCGGGTCCTCTGCAAGAGCAGTCAGTGCTCTTAACTGCTGAGCCCATCTCTCTAGCCCCAGTTTCCAATTATATTTAACAAACATGTTTATAATGCTGCTAAATTTTGAGGGCCTACACTTAACTAAATCTTTCTGAGGATGGATTTGAATCTAGATGTTAAGGGAAAATTCAGAGCTAATGGGACTTCTGCCACAATTTTCCACAACTTATAAAAAATAGGTACTGTCTTTCTGCCTCCTTTCTGTGAAACTGAATGATTGTATCCTTCAGGTACAAAAGGATGTGGAAGGAATTCACTAAGCACTATGTTCACATTTTACCTGTGATTCATAATTTCTGTTAGTTTTCTGATCTCCATTTCTATCTGCCCAGCCTAAATGTTTGGTTATTTTCTGTCAGTATTTGGTGAAAGGAATTGAAGATGTAGACACTTGGGATTATAGTAAACGATAAATGCCTACTTACACGGTTTTACTGATTATACCTTTCATTTCCATATATTTTCTTCAGATACACACCATCACAGCAAGGAGTGGCTTTCAACTCTGGAGCCAAACAAAGGGTTATTCGTATGGTGGAAATGCAGAAAGATCCAATGGAGCCTCCAAGGTTCAAGTAAGTAGCTGGGTTCATGAGGGTGAACTGCTCTTCTTGAAGTGTTAAACAAGAAGTGCCATACACATGTTCATCAACAGGTGAACGGATAAATAAACGGAGACATCAGCACATGGAATCCTGTTGTGCCATGGAAAAGAATAAACTGATACAGTATCATAGATGAGTCTGAGAGTGTTTATGCTGTGTGAAAGAAGCCAGACAGAAAGAAGCAGTACAAGGTTACGATTCCATTTATATGAAACTCTTAGAAAATGGGGCCAACAAGGCTCAGAGGGAGACGGTGCTGCTGCCGAGCCTGATGACTGCAGTTCAATCCCCTGGGACTCAGGTGGTATTATAAGGAGAACCCACTGCTGCAGAGTTTTTCTCTGAGCCTAACACTAACCAGGGCATGTGCGCATACACATTAAATAAATACGTGCATAATGGAATAAAGACAAACCTCTAAACATGCAATTTTACCTTTAGTTTAGGTGGTAGTTCTGTAGTTACCTGTGGAGAAAGTAGGAACAGAGAAGAAAAGGGAGAGCCAGGAGGAGCAGGCAAGGGCTGCAGAGGTTGGGGTTCATGAGTCTGTTCGTGTCTGTGATCACCAGATAATCAGATGGTGCACTCTGTGTTTAGTGCGTTGCGAGTCAGTTAATCTCTATAAGTGGATTGCTCTGTGCAGTAGTAATGTGGGTGAGGAGTGACAGCCACATAAACCCGTGAAGCCAGGCGTTAGGTGTGTCATGAGCATTCATTACAGTCGATTTTAGTCTAATGTGTTACAATGAAAAGGGAAAAGGAAGGGAAGACTTAAAAATTAATAACTAAAAGTTAAGAAAATACGTGACTGATTTTTTTTTTTTTTTTTTTTTTTTTTTTTTTTTTTTTTTTTTTTAAAAAAATACTTGATTTATTTTCAGGATTAATAAGAAAATTCCCCGGGGACCACCTTCTCCTCCTGCACCTGTAATGCATTCTCCTAGTCGAAAGGTATTCCGTGCTATAATTAATCTTTTTTTAATTTTATAAATACCCTTGTGCCTGGAGAGATGGCTCCAGGGTAGTTAACTTGGCTGCTCTTGGGGAGGGCCCAGGTTCGTATCCCAGCACCCACGTAACAACTAACCTTGTACCTCCTGTTCCAGGGATCCAAAATGCCTTCTTCTGTCCTCCAGCCATTGCACAACAGGGGTGCCCTCACATGCATGCAGGCAATATACTCATACACATAAAAAAAATTAATGATATAAAAGTAAATGCCCTCCTTGCCTATAGGTACAAGTCACCACCCTGATTAAATGTTCTTTTTTAATTTGTTTTATAAGATCAAATAGGACCTAGTTTAGATTCCAGAGAGTTCATGAGAGTGCATGTAAGGTAGTAGCTATTTTATCACCAGTAGCTTGGCCTCTGCGTTCAGTGGGATGGACAAGATCTGTTTCACATGAAGAACATCATAATTCTAAGAAACAAGTACCCAGGTTCCTCAGGTCACTATCCCTTATCTGAATGGCTTTTTAGGTCTTTTGTATTTATCATGTCATTCCCCTCCAAGTCCTACCCCTTTTGAAGAATAGGAAAGTGGGAGTCAGCATTCATAACCATTTCTGAATTCTTTTCCATTTGTTTCATTAGCTTAAGTTATTGTAGGACTCTATGATAAGGGAACCTAGTGTGAACTGCTTGCAAAACAAATGGAATTTTTCCATGACAAAGTCTTTTTGTATGTCAGTGTTTATAGAGCTTTCTTTGAGAAAGATTGCAGGTGGGTTTTGAGCTAGGCTGTAAGCCTCAAGTGTCTCTTCTTTCTCCTGTTTCTCAGATGACTGTGAAGGAACAACAGGAATGGAAGATTCCTCCTTGTATTTCTAACTGGAAGAACGCAAAGGTAAAACGAAGTTGTCACAAAGTCAGTCTGTTAGCGTAGTCTGCTGGGATGTGCTGGGAAGGAGTTGACACCTGACCAACTTTACTAGAAACCTGAGCACCTCACTTGGCTAAAAGTTTACATTAAGGAACACCAAGAGTTAAGGGTTTGGCTCAGTGGAAGAATGGAAGTTCTGCTTGTGTGAGACCCTCGTTTTGATCCCTAGCACTACCAAAAAATGAAGAGACAACTTTATGAGTCTCTAAGGGAATGTCAGTATATCAAGCATTTGAGTAGCATGCTGAGTTCTCAGCTATCGGGAGCAAATAGGAACAAACAGTGCAAAATACCCTACTAATTGAAGATGGTCAGTCATTGAACTTCAGAGGTCAAATATCTACGTAAAATTTTTTCCAGAAGAAATGAAACCAGCCTAAACAATAGGTATTTAGGAATTTCCATTGCTTTAATTGTCCAACTATTCACCTGTGCTTAATATTGCAGTTTATGTCACCAGGAATAGTGTCCCAGCACTGGTGAAGCAGAAGCAGGAGGGTAGCAGGTTCAAGGCTAGCTTGCACTACAGAGTGAGGTCTTGTCTAAAATATATTTTAAAATTTACATGTCTCACATAATTGCCAGAGTTTCTAGAAGTCAATAAGAATCTGTAGAATTTGGGATGCGTTTCCTAATTCCTATTCCCTGTGTTCCCTGAATCCTATTTCATGATTCCTTTGGGTGGTTGAAGGCAGCCACTTTGAACCCTGTATTAAATTTAGCTTGTTCTTTGGAGGAACTTAGATATTCATCCTCCAGCATAAAGGTTCCTGGCTAGTCCCATTTGGGTTTATTAGTGTGTATGTGTGTAACCCTGAGATATGTAATATTGTCTTTTTATTTTTCTGTTTGTTTGAAGGATTCTTTTTAGATGGGGAGTCTGTTATTTTGGTTTTGGTTTTAGGGGTCAGAGTCTCACTTTCTAGCCTAGGCTAACCTGGAACTTGCTATGTGGGCCTATCTGGGCCTAAATTTATGATTCTCCTGGGTCTCCCTCCCATGTGCTAGGATTATAGGCATGCACACCACACCTGGCTAGCACCATTTTATATTAGGAGATGAAGCACTGAAAATGACTTGGAGAAATAAAACCTAAGCCTGAAAGTTTCATGGGCATTTAGGTACATTCTGTGGATTATAGCAGTTTGTGCTACGTTATGACTGTTGGTTTTAGACCTAAGACAGCGATTTACCTATTGGACAGTGATTTTTTTCTTTTTCTTTTTTTTTTTTTTTTTTTACTAAAATGTACCGTTATTAATACACTAATCATTTTTCTAAAGCTTGGGTTTCTCAAATCATATTGATGGAGTTCAAATCTACTTCTTCCCCTTACTAACTGTATGGACTCTGTGCCATTACCTAAGCTTTCTGCCTCACTGTCTTCCTCTGAAATGCAGAACAATGTGTTACTGACTTTACTTTATGAAACTATTATGATTAAAACTAAACTTGTATTAAAAAATGTAACTTCAAGTGGTGTTTTTTTTGTTTTGGTCTTTTTGAAACAGGGTCTCCCTGTAGCCCCCAGCTCACCTGAAACTCATGTAGACCAGACTGGCCTTGAACTCATAGAGATCTGCCTGCCTCTGCCTCCCAGGTGCTGGGACTATAGGCGTGTGCCACCACACCTGGCTTCAAGTGGTTTTTAAAAAGGGCATGTTTTAGGTTGATTTAATGTAATTATTGTAGCTGTGCTGTGAAGATATTTTCTTTCTGATTTCACCTTAGGGTTACACAATTCCATTAGATAAACGGCTAGCTGCTGACGGAAGAGGACTTCAGACGGTACACATAAACGAGAACTTTGCCAAACTGGCTGAAGCTCTCTACATTGCTGATCGGAAGGTTGGTCTGTTACAGTTTGCTCTTGATCATTTGTGAGCTCATTCCTGTTTACCTAAGGTACTGTTCATTTTGCAATAGTGCTGAGTATCTAGAGAGACTAGTGTGTCTGTGCTGATGGTATCAGGTGCTAGTTGTATAATGGGCCCAGTCTTTCTAGACTTAACACACCCCACACCAGTGATGATCCACCTTCTTAATGACTTGCCAGAATAAGGCTTTCCTAGGCTGGTCCCATTTTTGTCAGGATTGCTAGGTTCTGTTGTACTGTTCATGATTTTCCTCCCTTTTTGATGTAGCTGTCCTCCAAAAGAACTGTTGTAGGGATAGGTAGGTAAATATTCTGAGGTGCAGCCAAACTTTCTCTTAAGCTGGAGTCATATATAAATTTTTTGTGGGTTTTGGATTTTCCTTTGCTTTGTTTTGTTTTTGAGACAAGATCTGAGTTTGTAGCTGAGACTGGCCTGGAACTCAGCAATCCTCGGCCTCCTGAGTGGTCAGATTGCAGGTGTGCACCAACATGCCTGGCTACATTTACTTATAGTTTGTTCTGTTTTGTTTTGTTTTTGAGACAGGATTACCCTGTAGTCTCAGCTGGTCTGGAACTCATTATGTGTAGACCAGGCTGGCCTGGAACTCAGAGATCCTGATACAGGATTGATTACCCTGTAGTCTCAGCTGGCCTGGAACTCGCAGAGATCTGCCTGTCTCTGCCTCCAGAGTGGACTGCCACCATGCCCAGCTCTAGTCTGGTTTTGAACTCACCAGCTCAGGTGATCTTCCAGCCTTGGTTCTGAGTGCTGGGATTATAGGCACATGCTGTTGTGCTCAGCCAATTTTTCATGTAGATTTTTACTGAGAAAGCATTAAAACTTCTTGACTTATAAAATTGACTGGAGTCCCTAGAGTTACAAGCATGAAAACATTCCCCAGAGTGAAAGCTAACCTTACAAAGTCTTCCAGGCAGAGCTCTTTATCTGTCTTTCAAAAGCAATACATAAGAATCCTCTTTGCTTTTACATGCCTGACTTTAGTAGGGCATTAGAAGGAGCTGTGTTTACCTCATGATGTATTCCTCTTAACATCTCTCTTTACCAAACAGGCTCGTGAAGCTGTGGAAATGCGGGCCCAAGTGGAGAGAAAGATGGCGCAAAAAGAAAAGGAGAAACACGAAGAGAAACTTAGGGAAATGGCCCAGAAAGCCAGAGAGAGGAGAGCTGGGATTAAAACCCATGTGGAAAAAGGTACGACGTTCTCATTGTGGAATTTTCTCTTGAACAATATTTATATCATTTTAGAAAGACTCTGTGTGTGGCTGTGTTTCACAACATAGAAAAATATGAATACAGGCAGGGCGTGGTGGCACAGGCCTTTAATCCCAGCACTCAGGAGGCAGAGGTAGGCGGATCTCTGAATTGAAGTTCAGACTGGTCTACTTAGTGAGTTCCAGGCCATCCTGTCTCACAAAAAGAATACATATATGATGTAGATATGTATAAGTAAAACATGTATCAGATACAAGGTAAAGTTGAAATTGACTCTTCCATATTACCCTATCGAAAATTTAAAAGCACATATTTAAAGGTGGTATTCAGTGTGGGACTGTACTAGAACTTCTTAGTTTTGAGCAACATATACTTGGTCCTGTTGCCTTAGACTACATCTACAGACTGAACCAGTTGTGGACTGAAAGTATCTGGGGGGAAGAAATTAGCACCTCCACCAAAATTTTAGCACCCCTTCCCTGCCATTTTACCCTAAACAACGTGACGTATCAAGTGTGTATACAGCAGCTGCTTTGTTCTGGGTGTTATAAATGAAGGTGGTAGAAAGATGTGGGAGGGCAGGAAAGTGATATGCAAATGATACTCCATTTTATCTAAGGGACTTAACATCTGCACATCAGTGTGTCTGGGCCGTGTGGGCCAAAAACCAAGTCCTAGTGGATATTGAGGGTGTGTGCGTGTATGTGTGTGTGTGTGTATGTGGATGGATGGATAGATTTTTTTTTTTGGTCTTTTTGAGACAGGGTCTCCTTATAGCCCCAGCTGTTATGAAACTCACTGTGTAGATGAGGCTGGCCTTGAACTTGCAGAGATCCACCTGCCTCTGCCTCCTGAGTGCTAGAATTAAAACCTTGCACCACCACACCTGGCATGATTTATTTATTTTTACTTTATGTGTATGGTGAGCTTGCCTGAATGTATCTAAGTGTGCGTCTGTTGTGCAGTGCACTGGGAGGCCAGAAGAGAGGGTCAGATCCCCTGGAACTGGAATTATAGGTAGATGTTAGCTGCCATGTGGGTGCTGGGAACCAAACCTGGATCCTCTGCAAGAGCAGCCAGTGATCTTAACCTCTGAGCTACTGCTCCAGCCCCTCAATTTTGCAGTTTTGTTTTGTTTTAGTCTTTTTGAGACAGGGTCTCCCTGTAGCCCCAGCTGACCTGAACTCACTAAGTAGACCAGGCTGGCCTCAAACTCACAAGGATCCACCTGCCTATGCCTCCCAAGTGCTGGGATTAAAGGCGTGCACCACCACGCCCGGCAGTTTTGCAGTTTTAAGGTAGTAGTTTGAACTTCAAATGGCAAGGGAAAGAATCATGGTTTTTAAGCACTGGCATTTCCAGCTTTATTGAGCAAATAAAAATTGAATATATGTATATATTTAAATTGCACAGTGTAGTATTTTGTGGTGTTCTTGGGACAAGGTTTCACTGTATTGCCCAGGCTGCTTTTGAACACCCTGGGCTCAAGTTTTCCTTGTGCCTTATTTTCCAGTAGCTGGGACAATGTGTGGGCCTGGTGGTGTTCCCAAACTAATTCTTTAAGGTGCTGTTTCAGAAGGGGTGGGAGGTTGGTTTGACTTGGTTTGGTTTTAGGTATGGTGGATTGAACCCAGGGTCCCTACACATGTTTTACCACTGAATTATACCCCTAGTCCAATATGATGCTTTGATACAAATATATATCATGGAATCTACCACTATCAAGCTAATTAGCATGTCACTTTATAGTCTCTTTAGGAAGTTTTGATGAAAATGGAAATCTCAGCAAGTATCAACTATACAGTGCATTATTGTTGACTGCAGTGACTATACTGCTGTACATTAGATACCCAGAACGTTATTACCTGGAATCAGTGAAACTTTGAACCTTAGACCAGCCTTTCCCCAATTTTTTTTTTTTAATGTGTATGCATGTATTGCCTGCATGTAGGTAAGTGCACCCGTGTCGTGTCTTGCAATGCCTGCGGAGGACAGAAGAGGCTATTGTATCCCCTGGAACTGGAGTTACAGACAGTTGTTAGCTGCCATGTGGGTGCTGGGATTCAAACCCAGGGCTTCTGCAAGAACAAGTCAGTGTTCTTAACCGCTGAGCCATCTCTTCAGCCCCATCCTGGAATATTTTTTAAAGATTACTCTCGCTAGTATTAAAAATAGAAGACTTAAAACCTGGGATTTGTAGAGGAAGGAGAGTCAGAAGTTCAAGGTCATTCTTAGCTATACAGGGAATTTTTGATCCACTACATGAGACTCTGTCTCAGTAAAAGAAACAAGGTAGAGAGCTGGTTCACTTCACCAAGTGTTTGCTTGATTCTCAAGAACTCATGCTTAAAAAAAAAAAAAGCCAGGTGATGGCTCTAGCCTACATGGCAAGCTACAGGAGTGACAGATCCTGTCTCAAAAAAAGGTAGAGAGGGGCTGGAGCATTGGCTCAGCTGTTACAAGTATATACTGCCATTTCCATTCAGTTCCCAGCTTTCGTATCTGGCTCACAATCCCTGCAACTTCAGCTCTAAGGGGATCCAGTGCTGCCTCTGGCCTCTGAGGGCACTTACACTCACATGCACATTACCCACACACGGGTACATAATTAAAAATAAAATAAATCTTTTTGTTTAAAGGGACCTCAGGTTGGAGAGATGGCTCAACAATTAAGAGCACTGGCTGCTTTTATAGATGACGTGGGTTTCATTCCCAGCATACATTTGGCAGCTAACACCCATCCATCCATCATTCTAGTTCCAGGGGATCTGACTCCCTCTTCTGGCCTCTGTGGGCATTGCACAAATGTGGTACACATATCCGTGTAGGCAAAACATGCATGCACCTATCTCTCTACCTCCATGGTATGATTTTTTTTTTTTTGGTCTTTTTGAGACCGGGTCTCCCTGTAGCCCCAGGTGGCCTGGAACTCACTGTGTAGACTAGGCTGGCCTTGAACTCACAGAGATTCGCCTGCCTCTGTCTCCCAAGTGCTAGGACTAAAGGCATAGGCACTACACCTGGCCAGATGGTATGATTTTTAAAAACAATTTAATTTCCTTCATCACCTGCCTACTTGAGTGTCTCTCCACATCAGTCCAACTTTCTTTGATGCATTTAAAGTAGGTTGAGAATAGCAGTACTTGATATGTCAGCTGCACGTATGAGTCCACAGTCTAAAATTAGTAGACTCAAATTAACTGCAAGTAAGGTTATAAAGGCCGAATGTGACTACAAAGAAATGGTGATATAGACCTGTAATCTCAGCAGTAGGGAGACGGAGGCAGGAAGATCCATAATTTGAGGCTAGCTGGGGCTGTGTCGTGATACCGTCAAAAAAAGAAAAGGAAGGAAATGAAAGCTTCTAAAGTTAAGGAGTAGTCTTGTTTGAATATTCGTGGATAATGCAGTGATGAAGTCATTTTCAACTGTATCCACAGAGGATGGAGAGGCACGGGAAAGGGATGAAATCCGGCACGATAGGCGAAAGGAGAGGCAGCACGACCGGAATCTCTCCAGAGCAGCTCCCGATAAGAGGTAGGCTGCTGCTTGACATAAGAGAAACATTTTGGGGCCTAAGAGTTTGTCAACTAAGATCAATTTTGCTTTTTCTCTTTTTCTTCCTTAGCTTGATAGTAACTTAGCACTTAGTTTTGTTGCACTGCATACTTTGTGTTGAATTGACTGTCCCCGGAAGGAACCTTTTCTTCCATCACCCTCCCTGTCCAGTTAGTTAGAATGAAGACTGATGGGGATATGGAAAAGGGAATCCAGGTCGTGTCTGTGAAAAAGTTGTAGAGAATCAAGCTGTTCCGGTCTGTGCTCATCCTACGTGAAATGGTGAGGTAAACTGGAAATAAGCTGCCATGACTTAGACATCCTTTCCTGTGCAGAATGCTGTGCCAAGCACAATGGGTAGAAGCGCAGGTTTTGGAAGAAGATTCTGAGCTGTCATGAGCAGTTTGTCTTAAGTTTCAGGACAGAGCTATTTTACGACATAATTTGGAAATGTTTGCAAATATAAAATGGTATAAAACAAACCAAATAAATGTATGGGGACATAAAGGAGGAATGGGGGAAGTTTCTTTCACCAAATTTCACCAAGGGCTGAGAACTGCAATGGTTGAAAGTAAAGGAGATGCTGTCACACAAAGGTAGAAGTCTGGGTGGGGATTAAATGCAAATGTGAGACATTTCTTCCCCTGTGAGCAATTTTCCATGCTCTGATCATCACAGCGCACAGTTTGAAGTTACATCCCAAATCCTACCTGCTGCTGTGGTTCCTTGTTCACTAGTGTATTTCACCTCCCTGGATAATTGTAGAGAAGTAGTAGACTGAATTCAGAGCTGGGTAAGCCTACAGTACTGAAGAGGAGTGAAGTATGAGTGTGTTCAATTCATGATACTCTTAGTTTGAACTTCCTAAATTGTAAAGTTAAAATGCTCTGCACAGAAATTGGGCCCTTAGAAACCAGTAAAATTGCTTAGAGAATTAATAGCACAGAAAAGCTGTTGAATCAAGTGTATGAATGGTGGGGGGCCCGCACAGGCCTTTAATCCCAGCACTCAGGAGGCAGAGGCAGAGGCAGGCGGATCTCTAAGTTCAAGTCCAGCCTGGTCTACATATTGAGTTCGAGGCCAGCTGGGGCTACAGGGAGACCCTGTCTCAAAAAGACCCAAAAAAGAAAAAAGCTTTTGACTTATAATTAGATGAAAATAAAATTGTATAGAAACCATTTTAAGACATATCTAGTAATGGTGATGACAGTTACCATGGTTTCATTGAGATGTGGATGGCGTTGATACTGAAACAGCAGAGGAATTAATTGCTCTCAGAAGTCTACAGAGTAATCCAGTCATTGTCGTGTTTTCCTCAAAATCCTAGTAGGATAAAAATTTCTAACTGCAGTTAGGTTCTAGCTTACTGAAAATGGTCGATTCATTTAATCCATCAATTTGCATCCAAAAGCCAGTCTCTGGAGTGTTTTTTTGAGTCAATAGGTCTTTATTGTATAATGCCACCTACACACACACACACACACACACACACGCACACGCACACGCACACGCACACACCCGCTAACGGTGCCTCTGAAGTGCTGAAAGGTGAATGTACGATATCAGGGAATATGGGTTCATGAGACAGAAACGTGGCACAGTGTAACATTCATTTCCTCTGCTTCTGAGAATGCATGTATTTAAATTGCATCTATTCATCTTATCTGTAAAGTGTGCTCAGTTAATGACATTGTATTTCAAATAGATCAAAACTGCAGAGAAATGAAAATCGAGACATCAGTGAAGTTATTGCTCTTGGTGTGCCCAATCCCCGAACTTCCAATGAAGTCCAGTATGACCAAAGGCTCTTCAATCAGTCCAAGGTACATGGATTTTAGGAACAGCTTGTGTGTTGATAGAATCCCTGTTCTCAGGGTAAAGAAATTTATATAGGAAAGCTTGGGATGGAAGCCCATACCTGTAATTCACGTGGGCGGCTGGGGCAGGAGGATTGTGGTGAGTTGAAGGCCAGCCTAAACCTAGAATACTTCTGTGACCTTTTACAGTTGGCTGCAATTTGAAATGCTAGTAGGAAATGAAAGAAATAAGGTGACAAAATTGGATCCTGCTACATCTTTTTTCTAAAATAGAGCTAGTTTCTAATAAAAATACCTCATGTGATATTTGTTATTGATCCTTGGGGAAATTTTTTTTTAGTGCTGTGGTATTTTTCTTATCTACTATGAAATAGGAATTTATTTAGCCTGAGCAAAAAAGAGAGATGAAAGTTCCATCCTTTTTGTTTTTTGGGGACACCATCTCCCTGTAGCCCCAGCTGGCCTGGAGCTGGACATGTAGAACAGGCTGAGCTTGAATTCAGAGGTCCCCCTGCCCCTTCCTCTGCCTCTGCCTCCTGAGTGTTGGAATTAAAGGTGTGTGGCACCACTCTGGGCTATGAGTATATATTTTGAAGACCGTCATAATCTTAAAGCATTTAAAAGTTGGATGAAAACTTTTAAGATTTTCATTGAGAGCCTTTATTTTGTGCTATAATAGTGATGTTGTCAGACAGATAAGGTAACATTATTTCTTAGTATCTCTCACAGTTTTTTTAACTAAAAAAAGTTATTTTTATGAGTTTGGCTTCCATTTATGTGGGTGTACCCATGTGGGCAATGCCTGCAGAAGTCAAGAGGACATCAAGTCCACAGGAACTGGAGTTTCAGATGGTTGTGAGCCACCATGTGGGTGCTGGAAACTGAACCTGAGTCCTTGCTCTTACTTAACCACAGAGCCATTTCTCCAGCTCACACTTTTAAACTTTAATGAATACCTTAATTTACTCTAAATCTCTGGCTAAGGACCCAAATATTACAGGTACAAATTTATGTGCCTTATAGATGAAGACCTTTTTTAATGTTTCCATTGAGATTTTTGAAAATGAGTTATAACCATGAAGTGTTTATTCACTATTATTCAGATTCAACTTTTAATGCATAATGTACACATCTTTATTTAATGTTATTTTTCACAGGGTATGGACAGTGGATTTGCAGGTGGAGAAGATGAAATTTACAATGTTTATGATCAAGCTTGGAGAGGTGGTAAAGATATGGCCCAGAGTATTTATAGGCCCAGTAAAAATCTGGACAAGGACATGTATGGTGACGACCTGGAAGCCAGAATAAAGACCAACAGGTACCAAGGCAGGTAATTGCTTATCAGTACGTAGACCAGTAAACAGAAGTACTTTATGGCCTCTCTCTTCTTTGTCGCCTAGATTTGTTCCTGATAAGGAGTTTTCTGGTTCAGACCGTAGACAGAGAGGCAGAGAAGGACCAGTCCAATTTGAGGAAGATCCTTTTGGTTTGGACAAGTTTTTGGAAGAAGCCAAACAGCATGGTGGCTCTAAAAGACCCTCAGATAGCAGTCGCCCCAAAGAACATGAGCATGAAGGCAAGAAGAGGAGGAAGGAGTAGACTCTCCAGAGCAAATGAACTATTCACAACCCTAATGATGCAAGTCATTGGGAAACCCTTTGTAAATGATCAGGATAAAAACCAAATCTGAGTGCCAGATCTCAGTGCTACTTTTTATTCTGGGGATTAAATATTCTACTTTGAACTTTATTTTTTATTTATTTAGTATTTATTATTTTTGTTTTATGTGTATGAGTGTATTGCTTGCATGTAGATAGGTATACCCTTGTCATGCAATGCCCACAGAGGTCAGAAGAGGGTGACAGATCAAATAAAGACCACTTCCTTTTGCATTACACTTAGTCTGAGGATAATATTTTGTGTAAGAACTTATGAATAAAGTTGTCCCAACACACAAATAGAATAGTGTTCACACTGAAATGTGTCCTATTGTCTTGTTTTATTTTGGATTAGAGAAGGGAAAGTCTTGTTTAGTGTGACTCTTTGTTTCAAATAAAAAACATTTAGACAAATGCTCAGTTACATTTATTTAGTGGGTAGTACAGTAATCATCTCAGCAATCTTACTCTTCATCAGATGTTTGATCCCCTTCCAAAACCTTGGGTCTCTGAGCTAGAACCTGGAGCTGGGGGAAAAAGCACATTAAAAACATTAAAAGCGCCTTTAATCCCAGCACTCGGGAGGCAGAGGCAGGCGGATCTCTGAGTTCAAGGGATAGTTCCAGGACAGCTGGTGCTACAGGGAGACCCTGTCTCAAAAAGACCGAAAAAAATAAAAGCAGGAGTTACCTCTTTATAAGAATGACATTTTTTGAGGGTCTTTCCGTAGCCCCAGCTGGCCTGGAACTCATAGATCACCTGCCCCTGCCTCTCAAGTGTTGGTATTGAAGGCATTCGCCACCACGCCCAACAAGAATGACATTTTATTGAAAGAAGACTCAACACCAGTGACTCAAGTTAGTGTTTTCTTCTTAAGACACCCTGATCATAGCTAGGCTTGATTGTGCACACCTTTAATCACAGCACTTAGGAGGCAGAGGCAGAGGCAGGAGCATCTCTGAGTTCGAAGCCAGCCTGGTCTACATAGTTCCAGGTCAGCTGGGGCTACAGGGAGACCCTGTCTCAAAGATCCCTGAAACTAAAATTTCTAGGTCAGCTGGGAAAGCCAAGATTTCAGCAAACCCCATTTGCCTAGGCTGCCATTTCTATATTGTGTGTGACATACCTTGCTAACCATGAAAAGGGTCTTCCAGTACATGTACCAAAATAAAAACTTTGTATTTTCTTCATCAGACCTTATAGGATACCTACTATTCTTTAAAAAGCATCCAGTTTTCCAAAGTGTTTGTCATTTGAAACTTTGAGTTGATCCATAGAAAGCTCAGAAGATGGGAATATTTACCTTTACTCCATCAATAATATGATTTTCTTGCTGTAGTGCATTCTGAAGTTCTTCTTGTGAAGAAAATTGGACCCAACCTATACCTTTATGAAAGCCAGTCTCTCTGTCCTAAAAATTGAAAATATAGGAAAAGATTAACTATGAAGTTGAAATGTTTCCATGAGCTCTAAATCAAACTACCAACTTGTCAAAATCAGATCACAGACCAGTAATATTTACCACCTTCCCTTCTAGTTACCCAAGGCTAAATCCTAGTGTTCATAAGAACAAGCTTTGTATCTTTTTAGATGTAAATACACCATCTAGCCTGAAGGCCAAGAAGCAGTAAAAACACACTAATAGTCTAAGTCAATGGAAACTGATCCCTCGGGTACTCTGGCTTCTTTTTTCCTTGTTTCCAATGACCTACTTCCTAGGAAAAAAGCCTCAAAACCTAGTTGCATGTGGTCATTTCTGAGACCAGATGTCATCAACTACCACTGTCAGCACATGTTCCTAATGAAGAAAAGTGTAAGTTAAACATTACCCTAACATAGTTCTCAACTTCGGGTTAAATGGTTTTTCTACTTTAGTCCAGGAAAAGATAGACTGCTTATCATGAAAGAGATGGTGTGCCGGGAGGCACTCTGCCTCGCCCCACTCAGCCCTCTAATAAAAGATGTTTATTCAGTGAAGGTGTCCACTTGATCTTCCATCTTCCTTGCAAAATTATATTGTGCTAAAAAATAAATTCTTGGATACTGCTCCTATAAAGGTAACATGACCCAAAAATGCAGGCAAGGTTCTGCTGATAGCCAATGATCTACTCCCATACCTCTGATGTTTCCATGTGGCCATTTACATATGTCAGTGCATTAAAAATCTGTGTTAAAGGGCTGGAGAGATGGTTCAGCATTAAAAGCACTGGCTGATCTTGCAGAGGACACCCACATGGTGGCTACTAACTGTCCCTAACTCCAGTTCCTGGAGATCCAATGCCCTCTTCTGACGTCTGTGGGCATTGTACATATGGGTATACTTACATGCAGGCAAAACACATAAAAACTGAAAATAAATGTGTTAAAACAGGTGATAATTGGGTCTAGTGGCACAGACCTGTAATCCCAGCACTTGGGAAGTAAAGGCAAGAGGATCTGGAGGTTAAGGCCATCCTCTGCTACACAGCAAGTTTGAGGCCACGCCAGACTACACGCATCCTGTCTTGGCTAGATCTTCTTGCTGGCTGGGTCTCATGGTGCTAATTGGAGTAAGAGCACTGTCTGTCTAACCCAGCTGAGAACTCTACAAACTACCAAACTGCCAGGTAAGTTGTGGTCATAAGTGTAATGGTGGCACAGCCATTATGGGGACAACCAAATGCATCCTAATTGGATTTGGGGCTTGTTCTACAAGAGGGAATCCATGTCTAATACTGGTCCAATACCCATATTAGATCCTGAGAAGGAACCTAAGATGATGGCTGCTTTGCTGCACTGACATAGCATCAAAACAACTAAATATGTTTATACCCACAGCCAAATCTACTTACTCCAGTCTTAAACAGAAGCCTCTCCTTGCAGTGAACAAAGGTAAATGCCAAGACCCATGGCTACACAAGATGTTTGCCCTAGACAAAGCAATCACAGCACCCACTTCAGGCTCAAGGAACATTGTGGAAGAGGGTGAGAATGTAATCACCAAAGAGGGGCTGTGAAATAACATCTAAGCACAAGGCCATGACAACCATCAACAGATAGCAGTATATGCTAGGTCCACAAGAGTCAGGCCCTATAGCAGTCAGCTACAGAGCAGAAAAGGATTCACCAGGCCCTACCACATACTGTTGCCTGAGAACCAACAGATTCTGGGAGAGAAGGAAGATACAGTATCCAAGTGTATACCCACTACTGAGCCTGCCAGGCTCTGGTGGTTAGTTCCAAACTCAGGATCACACAGATGATCCTAACCATACTCTGTGGGATACTAAACAAAACCACAACTAATACATACATAGGGAAAAAGATTTGGGGAGTGGAGGGGGGGGACGCTGGTAGCGATGGGAGGGAAATAGAAGAGGCTGGTGGAGAAGGAAAATAATAAACGGTGTACATGTACGTGTAAAAGTTTACTAATTCAATTATTTCAAATGAATTTTTAAATTTTAAAACTTATGGGTATTTTGCCTGCATGTATGTGAGTAGGCCATGTATGTGCCTGGTGCCCATACAGAGGTCCTATAATTGGAGTTAAGGATGAGTGTAAGCTGCCATGTGGATGCTGGGAACTGTACCTGAATCCTATGCAAGAACAGTAAGTAAGTGTTCCCAACTTCTGAGCCATCTTTCCAGCCTCCCCAAATTTTTTGATAATGTCAGACTGAAGGAAGAAGCTTAAGATTGAGGTAACCTGGACTGTATCTTTTTCACACCAGCTTGAAGTACATAGACCACATCTCAAAAAAAAATTTGTCTTTAGGTCTTTTTGAGACAGGGTCTCTCTATAGCCCCCACTGCCCTGGCACTAGCTATGTAGACCAGACTGGCCTGAAAACTCACAGAGATTCACCTGCCTCCACCTCACAACTTGGGATTAAAAGTGTGTGCCACCATGCTTGGCTTGTTTTTTTTTGAGACAGGGTCTACCTTCTTACCCCTGGCTGGACTGGAATTTGTTATGTAGATCAGGTTAGGCTCAATCTCAGAGACCAGCCTGCCTCTGCCTCCAGAATGCGGGGTTGAAAGGTGTGTGCCATCATACCCAGCCTCAAAAAAACCTCTTCCCCTAAAGTTGATATTTTACTGCAGTTATTGCAGTGTAGTGAAGTAAAATTTTTGTGACATGTATGTATGAACAGTATGTATGTATGTACCAGTTACCTAGGATTTCTAGAAAGTCCTCAGAAAAATAGAGACTGACCTAGTCTTGACTACCATGAGAGCAAAAAAATCTTTTTTTTTTTTTTTTTTTGGTCCTTTTTGAGACAGGTTTCCCTGGGGCATCAGTTGGCCTGGAACTTGCTATGTAGACCATGTACTCCATGCTGGCCTTGAAGTCACAGAGATCCACCTGCCTCTGCCTCTGCCTCTGCCTCTGCCTCCCAAGTGCTGGGATTAAGAAAAAACCATTTTAAATTATTGTTTTATTAGTTTAACATGTTAAATTTACACTCAATGCGAATAAACTTAGTCTGTCAATTAGTTTTGTACACTATACTGAGGACTGAACCCAGGACTCAAACATGCTAGGCAAGGGTGTACAACACATCTCCAGGTCTTTTTATTTACAGATAGGGTCTAACTAAGTTGCCCAGACTGCCCTTGAACTCTCTATAACCCAGGGAGGGATTGATACTGAGATTCTTCAGTTTGAGCCTCAGAGTAGCTAGAATCACAGACTCAGGCTGCCAGGGCCAGCTTGCCAATTACTCTTAAAATGTCCTCTGCCATCTCAAGTCCTCAGTATAATAACTGTTGTGGGAAAATTCTCAGGTGAGTGCCATGATTTCCATGTGTGTCCCATGTTACATCCTATATAATCCCCTTCCTTTACAGTAAAGTCAGAATTTGTAACTTGCTTTAAACCAAAATATGGCAAAGGTGGTAAGATGCTGCTCCCTTGATTGGGTTACAGACAAAAGTAAATGGACTATTGCTGCTATGGCCTTATAACTAACTATAGCCAATTCCCCTGCAAGAAGCAAGTTGCTAAACTGGGGCATAGTGGCACATGCCTGTAATCACCTCACTCAAGGCTGAAGCAGGAGGATTTTAAGTTCAAGGACAGCAATTCTGAAGCCAGCTTAGGCTACATACATAGTGAGATCCTACCTCACAAAACTAAACCAGAAGCAAGCTGCCATGTTTCAAGACAGACTACAGAAAACACAGGTAACAGAACTGCAGGAAGTCCCCAGGAACTGAGAGCAGCCCCAGCAAAAAGCCAAAAGCAGAGCCAAGAAAGCAGCAACCTCAATCCTACAGATGAAAGGAGCTCAGCCTACCACCTCAGAGAGCCTGGAAGTCCAACTCCCCTTTGAACCTGATAAAGCAGATGCAGCCGCAGCCCACACACTGAACTCTTGAGCAGAGAACCCAGCTAAGCTGTGGCCAGCTGTGAGACCATGTGTTGTGTCTAGCCATTAAGCTTCAGTGTTGTTATGTAACAATAAGAAAAACTAACACAAATATCTACGATTAAGTCATTTTAATCAGTATCTTCCACAATTTTGTTAACAGACTTTAGAACAGTTTCACTCCGTGTGTGTGTGTGTGTGTGTGTGTGTGTGTGTGTGTATGATAATACTCACAAAAGGTACAGTACATTTTCGTATATGGCCAAATTGAGCAAAGTGTGCTCTCAGCTCACCTGTATGAAGAGAAAAAGCATATTAAAATGAGCTAATAATAAGAATGATCCCCAAGAGCCACATGTTGGAGGGAGAGAAGTGATTCTTGCAAAGTTGTCATCTGACCTCTACATTCCTGGCCCCAACAAAAAATAAATTATTCTTAAAGAATAAAATCTCTGGCAGCAGGGCGTGGTGGCACACGACGTTAGTCCCAGCACTCAGGAGGCAGAGGCAGCAGATCTCTGTGAGTTCAAGGCTAGCCTGGTCAGCTGGGGCTAGAGGGAGACCCTGTCTCAAAAAAGAACAAAAGAAAAATAAAATTTAAAAAAAAAAAAAAAAAAAAAAAAAATTAAAAAAAAAAAAAAAAAGAATAAAAATTCTGGGAGCTGAAGAGGTAGCTCAGCAGTTGAGGGGGCTTGGCTATCTTGCACAGGACCCAGGTTCCATTCCTAGAACCCACGTGGCAACTAACAACTGTCCATAACTCCAGTTCCAAGAAATCTGATGTTCTCTTCTGACCTACGAGGGCATTGCATGACACGAGTGCACTTAAGACACATGCAGGCAGTACACTCATACACATGAAATAAAAATTTAAAAAAGATTAAAAATTTAAGGGAAACACACACAGATACACACACCCTACAAGGCTAATATATGTAATATGTCCTGTCTTCTCTATCCTAGATTGTAGATTTAAAATGGGGAGTGGGTCTGGAGAGATGCCTCAGCAGTTAAAGTAACCTGGTACTCTTGCAGAAAACACGGGTTAAATTCCCAGCATACATTAAAGGCATTTTGCCACCACAGACAGCTCCTAAATTTTTTTAAAATGTATTATTTTTATTTTATGTGTATGATTGTATTACCTGCATGTATATGAGTGCACCCGTGTCATGCAATGCCACAGAGGTCAGAAGAGGGCTTCAGATTCCCCTGGAACTGGAGTTAAGGACAGTTGGTAGCCACCATGTGGGTGCTGGGAATTGAACCCAGGTCCTCTGCAAGAGTAGTCAGTGCTTTTAAGTGCTGAGCCATCTCTCCATCCCCAAGCTCCTAAATTCCTAAATGGAGAATAAAGTCTAGTTGCATTAAGCCTGAGTTTACTTTTATAAAATCATATTTCCTAGAACTCAACATAGTGATAGCATGCCTGTAATACTAGTGTGCTGGATAGCTTTAGTGTCACAGCAATGAAGAAAAAAACTAGGACAACTAGCTACCCAGAAAGCTGAGCGAAGGGAATAGAGGCTCTGAGGGGTAGATAAAGGTCTAGACAACATCATGACTGTGTGGATTTCCCGGATGATTTCATTAAGATGGCTACTGGATATCAAGGGATCCATGAGTATGCAAAGGTGACCTGTTATATAGCCAGTTCTGGCAAGAAGCCAGAGTTCCTGCAAAATGTTCTTGGGAGAAAATATTTTTCATTTGCCAAAAAAAGTTCCCAGCACCCACATGGTAGTAGACAACTTCCTATAAGTCCAGTTCCAGGGAATCCAATCCCCTCCTCTTTCCTCAGGTACCAGGCACTTGTACACATACATAAAATAAATACACACAAATCTTTTAAACAAGAATGAAAACCAAAAGGTTTCCAGAGTTCTCCAACTGCTTACTGAGAACTCCTGTGCAGTTCCTTAGCCTTAAGCTTCTGCAGGCAGCTGGAGCATTCTGCATCCTGTAAACTACCAGAGCTAGCAGCTCTAGAGCAGAGCAGCTAGAACACTGCAGCAGTCTCTGCACTCACTTAGCAAATGCTGTTCTCACCACACCAGGCACTGTGCTAGGTGTGTGACTAGAATTCCTGTGTGCAGATACATAGAATCCATTAAAATCCAATGTGTTAGCCAAGCCCAGTGGTGTTGCACATCTTTAATCCCAGCACTCAAGAGGTAGAGGCAGGCAAATATCTGTGAGATCACAGTCACCCAGGTCTACATACTAAGTTCCAGGCTATAAGGAGCTATAGGGAGACCCTGTCTCAAAAAAACAAAACAAAACACATAACCTCTGCCAAATGCTAGCTAGAGACCTCACAACCCTCTCAATCTTACTCCTTACCTTCTCTCAGCATCCTTCTCCTAAAGTCTAAAAGGGAAAACCATCAAAACCTTCTCCCTCAATTATTAAGAAATGCTGTCGATTTTGTTTTTAAAAGTTGAGTCTAACTCGTCTTTTTTACAGTTCCCTAGTCCAAGTTTTCACCTTTGGACTAAATGAAATGTCCTTTTCTCTCTTCTCCATCCCTACATCCTTGCCACCTGGAAGTCGAGAGTCACTAAAGTCAAAATAGCCCCTTCTGAACAGTAAGCATCCAGGTTAGCAAATAAAACTTTCCATTAATCACTCGATACAGTGGGCATCCTAAAGGCGCAGTGGACCTCCCTAAACAGTTAACCGGAAACACTTTCTCGCACTGACTTCCTCAAGAGCAATTATCAGCCACCAGCTCCGCACGCTGACGGAAGTGCCCTGCAGAACAGAGGCTTTGAGCATCTAGGACATAAACGTTCCGCCCTTCCCCATCTCTCACACTCACTCGACGCCGCGGTCCAAGGAATTCTACGGATAAAAGCAACCGGCGGAGCCAGCGTCAATCCGCGTCTCACTGCCGAGGCGGCCATGTCGAGAAGAAAAGCGTCAGCGAGCTCAGGTCGCGACACCGGAAGAACCTGCTGAGTCACAAGCTGGGACATCTACTTCCGGGTCAAGGGCTTCGCGGTTTCGACATGGGGAAGATGGCGGCTGCCGTCGGGTCCGTGGCCATGCTGGCGACCGAACCCGGGGAAGACGCCTTCCGGAAACTCTTCCGCTTCTACCGGCAGAGCCTGCCCGGGAG
The DNA here is from genome assembly GCF_000622305.1 of Nannospalax galili. Lineage (NCBI taxonomy): Eukaryota > Metazoa > Chordata > Mammalia > Rodentia > Spalacidae > Nannospalax > Nannospalax galili. The sequence continues at coordinate 2,428,837 of NW_008329640.1, forward strand.
CGCAGACCTGGGAGCGGTCATCGACTTCTCGGCGGCGCACGCGGCCCGAGGCCCGGAGTCCCCAAGGTAGGGAGGGAGGAGCCGTGCGCCCGCGCCCTGGAGGGCCTCGCCGACGTGCCAGCCGCCGGGCGGTTGTGCTGGGATCCCGGCCGCCCTGCGCGCAGCGGGCTGCCCACCGCCCCCAGAGCGCTGTCCTGCAGCTTTCTCCGCCGGTCCCCCGCGGCCTCGCTCATAACCCCCGGGGATTGCTGGTGTTTCCTATAACTGTCCAGTGAACGCACATGCGTTATTTTGCCTCAAACCCCGAATATTTTCCTGGAAGTCAGGGTAGGTCCGCCGCCTCAATAAACCCGACCATCGGATGAGTCTGGTAGACGAGACCCTGCCTTTCCTGAGGCTTTGAAGGATTTTGAAATAATCCCCCGAATGAAAGTGGGTATCAAATGAGTATGTCTAAAATCTGAACAGGCCCCCTTATTTGTGCTTCTCCTGTGTGAAAAGAACATAATTAGAAGTGGGCGGGGGGGGGACGTTGACAGAACTGTAGAACTGTAGTCTGGATATATTTTCCTTAGCCACTTTGTAAATTTGCCTTGTTTTGTTGAGACAGGGTCTCATTCTATAGTCCAGACTACACTCAGACTCATAGCAACCCTCCTTACTCAGCCTCCCAAGTACTGTGGTTACCGGCATGAGCTACCATGCCAGGCATCCTTTGTTGTCACAGGGAAAAGATGTGATACTTCATTTGGCCTTAGTTTTGTGCAGGAATTTCCACATGGGACATTCTTGACAAGCACAGAGTTCAAGAAAAATGGAATGCTGTAGTAACTTCTTACTTGTGGAGAACATTTGTTAGCAGAAATGGTCTTAGAGTTGTGAGAATTGCATACCAAAAGTGGGCACCCTAAGATTAACATTTAACTGAGAAACGTTCTTCAGACATTCATTCAGCTCCATTTATCTATATTTTACCATAATGCAAATGTACTTTTAGAATTTTAAGCCTCCGCCACACACGCACACAGTGCAGGACATTGTGTATCTAGCTAGCACAGTGCTTAAAAAGCACTCAAATATAGTATGTGATGAGTAAATGAAAGCTTGGGTTTTCGGTTCCCCTGCCTAAAGCAGATTAAAAGTGTTTAGAGAAGCTGCTGCTATCACAGGACCTCAGATGAGAACAGGAAGACATGGGACATCAAGTGACAGCTATCAGAATGGCAAGAGAAAGCAAAAACACTTCTTTTAAAAGCTGGGCTTGGGCACGCCTGTAGTCCCAGCACTTGGGAGAAAGAGGCAGGCAGATCTCTGTGAGTTCAAGGCCAACTCAGGCTACAGGGAGACCTTGTCTGAAAAAGACCCCAAAAAAAAAAAAAAAGCTGGGCTTAGTGACCCCTCCCTTTAATCCCAGAACTCCAGAGGCAGAGGCAGGCAGATTGCTGTGAGATCAAGGCCAGCCCGGTCTACATAGATAGTTCCAGACTATCTGTGACTACGGGGTGACCTGTCTCAAAAAGACAGAAGGCAAGCTCAGTGGTTTGGTTCCTCAAAGTTCCTAAACCTACTTTAGCTCTGAGAATGCTGCTGAACTATAATGCGGTATTAAGTAAGGCCTATTTCTCAGTGGTTAAGAATGTTCTGCTGCTACAGAGGACCTGAGTTTACTCCCAGCACCTACACCAGGTGGTTCACAACTGTTTGTTACTCTAGCTCCAGGGTCTGTGTCACCTCTGCCCTCTGAAGGCACCTATATTCATGTGCAAATGTCCGCACACATAAACATAATTTAAAAATATATATTCAGGCCTGGCTTGGTGGTACATGCCTTTAATCCCAGCACGTGGGAGGCATAGGCAGGCAGATCTTTGTGAGTTCCAGGCCAGCCTGGTCTACATAGTGAGTTCCAGGACAGCTGGGGCTACAGGGAGACCCGTCTCAAAAAGACAAAAAATAATAATAATAATATATATTCAAAAAAATAAGTTTGGCCTGGGACTGAAGAGGTGACTCAGCAGTTTAGTTTAGGACCCAAGTTTAGTTTCCAGCACTCAAGGCAGGCAGACAGGCAGTTCACAGCTGCCTCTAACTCTAGCTCCACAGGGATGGGATGCCTCTAAGCCTCCTCTGGTTCCTGTACTCATGTGCATACATACTCATAAAAATAGATAATAAGCCGGGCGTGGTGGCACATACCTTTAGTCCCCTCTGGAGGCAGAGGCAGGCCAGCTACAGGGAGACTGTCTCAAAAAGACAAAAAATAAATAAAAAATAAAAATGGCACCTTTAATACCAGCACTCGGGAGGCAGAGGCAGGTGGATCTCTGTGAGTTCAAGGCCAGTCTAGTCTACATAGTGAGTTCCAGGACAGCTGTGGCTACAGGGAGACCCTATCTCAAAAAGACAAAAAACTAAATAAAATAAAAATGGAGGGCTGGAGAGATAGCTCAGCGGTTAAGAACACTGTTCTTGCAGAAGACCCGGGTTTGAATCCCAGCACCCACATGGCAGCTAAAAACTGTCTGTAACTCCAGTTCCAGGGGATTCAACAGCCTTTTCTGTCCTCCACCGGCATTGCATGACATGGATGGACTTACCTACATGCAGACATAACACTCATACACATAAAATAAAACTAATAAATAAAATATTAAAAAAAATAAAAATGGTATGGTCTATTTAAGAAAACATGAAAAAAAATGCTTTGAAAACTAGGACAACCAAAATTCTCAGAAGGTTCCAGAGAGCGATTTATTATAAAAACTGATAGACTGGGAAATGTAGCTCTAGGGTGGAGTGCTTGCCTAACAAGTTCAAGGCATTGGACTTATTTTTCAGCAACACAAAGAAAGAATTTTTTTAAAGACTTTGGAAATTCCTCTGCAGGGGCCGGAGAGATGGCTCAGAGGTTGAGAGCACTGACTGCTCTTGCAGAGGACCTGGGTTTAATTCCCAGCACCCACGTGGTGACTACGAACCATCCTTAATTCCAGTTCCAGGGGAATCCAAAGCCCTCTTCTGACCTCCATGGCATTGCATGACACAGGTGCACTCACATACATGCAGGCAATACACTCATACACATAAAATAATAGGCCGGGCGTGGTAATACACGGGGAAGCAGAGGCAGGCGGATCTGCGGATCTCTGTGAGTTCAAGGTCAGCCTGGTCTACATAGTGAGTTCCAGGACAGCTGGGCTACAGGGAGACCCTGTCTCAAAAAGACAAAAAAAGTAAAACTAATAAAATATTTTTAAAAATTCCTCTGCAGCCTCAACACTTCCAACCTCCTCCACCCCCACTCTTTCCCCTGCTAGCCTTGGACCCAGGCCCATTCTAATTCCTCTACATCTGATCACTAGCTTCCTAACCCATGCTAACTAAACCCCCTAGCATAGATTGCTAAGACCCTCACCCCCATTTTCCACTGACTCCTTATCTGCCTGACAGACAGTGTTACTAAGGTGGACCTGGAGAGATGACTCAGCATTTAAGAGCCCTGGCTGCCCTTGCAAAGGACCTGTGTTTGGTTCCTAGCACCCAGATGGCAGCTAACAACCATCTATAACTCCAGTTCCAGGGTAATCAGGAAATTTCTGGCATTTTATACATATAAAATAAAAAATAATTTTTTTAAATTACTAAGGCATGTTCTTGCCAGGCATGGTTTAATCCCAGCACTTGGGAGGCAGAGGCAGGTGGATCTTTGTGAGTTCGAGGCCAGCCTGGTCCGCCTGGTGAGTTCCAGAACAGCTGGGGCTATGAGGAGACCCTATCTCAAAAAGACAAAAATAAATAAATAAATTACTAAGGTATGTTCTAATGGGAAAAGGTAGTCTTGAAAGTCAAATCCAGCCTGGTTTAATTTTTTAAATTACTATTTATCTTAATTTTTTACAATTGTGCAGTATTTCTTAGGCTACAGATGAGGAAACTGAGGCCCCAGGAAGTTAAGTGACTCCACTTAACTTCCTGGGGCAGTTTCCTCATCTGTAAGTGCCACATCAAGAATGTGGAGCTAATATTACAATCCCATACCAGAAGTATCTTTGGAAGTCTGAGATTCCCAGGGTTGACTTGTAAGACATCTTAACCCTCTGACTTCAGTTTCTCTCCTTCCAGGTGATCAGATCTCAGCTCAGTGTGTCCTCAGTCAGTGAGCATGATGCCCATAGAGCAGGACTTCAGCCTGTGAGCAAGTGGCGAGCCTATGGACTTGAAGGCTACCCTGGTAAGTGTGCCTGACCTCAGAGAAAGGATCACTCGGTCATCTCTAACTTCCCGGGAGGAGCTGTGAATAGAAAATAAAGATTCTTAAACACACATTAATATCCCACCCTCAAAACGCATCCTAGTTGTGCCTTCCCTAAGGTATCTTTTTATTTAAAACTACCAGAGGATAAAACAAGTCAGCAGTATAACAGAAAGGGTTATAACAGATGAAAAACTAAAGACCAGCTCCAAGCTTTTTTTACTCTGAACCTCAGTTTATTGAAACTGCTTTTTGTAATAGAATAATTAGGTCATAATTGTCATTCCAGTCACATTCTCAGGCAGTACAACAGCTTACAACATGTTGTTTCTGGGGTGGAGAGATGGCAGAGTGGTTAAGAACACTGGCTGCTCTTGTAGAGGACCCAGGTTCAGTTCCCAGTGCCCACATGGCCATCTTTCCAACTCCCTATCTCCACTTTTCTTAAATTTTAAAAGTTTGATTTATTTATTTATTTATTTATTTATTTATTTATTTATTTTTTGGTCTTTTTTGAGACAGGGTCTCCCTGTAGCTCCACCTGTCCTGGAACTCACTATGTAGACCAGGCTGGCCTTGAACTCACAGAGATCCGCCTGCCTCTGACTCCCGAGTGCTGGGATTAAAGGCGTGCATCACACTGACTATTGCTCAGTCTTTGCAGTGGTTTTGTTTTTATTTTATTTTTGCTGCATTAGTACAGTCTGCCTAGATAAATGACATCCACCAACGGCTTTCAGTTATTTCTTAGTGGATTTTTAAAGAATCATTCTGTGCTTACAAAAACTAACTTTGGTGCTGGGCCTCATGGCACATGCCTTTAATTCCAGCACTAGGGAGGTCTAGAGGCAGAGGCAGACAGAGCTGAGTTGCAGACCAACCAGGGCTCCATCGTGAGACCCTGTCTCAAAAAAAAACCCAACTCACTGGGTGTGGTGGCGCATGCCTTTAATCCCAGCACTCAAGAGGCAGAGGCAGGTGGATCTCTGTGCATTCAAGGCCAGCCTGGTCTATATAGTGAGTTCAGGCCAGCTAAAGCTACAGGGAGACCCTGCCTCAAAAAAAAAAAACCAACTAACTTTGGCCGTTAACCTTAGTTTGGAGTGTATGATATAGATGATATTAAATAGAGAAACAGGATTATTGCCTACAATTACCAGCCTTGTTTCAATGCACAACGCTAAGCGGTCTGGATTTTTTTTCCTCCATATCTTGAAGACTCTAGACATAGAATTTTAAGTACTTTGAGTAAGATTCAGTACATGGAGAAATTTTCAGGTCCTCTTTATATTTTTGCTATGTCAGCACAGGTTCCTTTCTGCTGACCCACATGTGGTTTAAGATCTATAATTCTGATGTGGACCACAGATGATAATGTTCAAAGACATTGATTTTGGTCAAGACCTAATATTTATAAGGGAAAGATTTTGGTTTTGTTTTCTGTGGCCATAAACTTAGCCTTATTGTCATCTCCCACATTTGTGCTATTGACCCCAAGGGAGAGGTGAATCAGTGAAGCCATCTTACCTTTCAGAACATGGCTTGTTCTGTTGTTTTCTGCAAAAATGGATAGTAACTTCCTCAGGAAGTTGCTTAAGATGGATGAGATGGTAGAATTTTGCTAGCACTGTGCCTGACACTTGGAGGCATCCAAGTAATTAATGCTGCGTAATTAATGACTTAAGACTGGATTTATGGGGCTGGAGAGATAGCTCAGTGGTTAAGAACATTGTTCTTGCAGAAGACCTGGGTTCGAATCCCAGCACCCACATGGCAGCTAACAACTGTCTGTAATTCCAGTTCCAGGGGATCCAACAGTCTCTTCTGTCCTCCGAGGGCATTGCATGACAGGGTGCACTTACCTACATGCAGGCAATACACACATACACATAAAATAAAAATAATAAATAAAATATTTTTTTAAAAAAGACTGGATTTATTATTGTTAATTGCTATTCTTAAAACCCGTCATTATTCATGTTTATATTAAATGCTGAAAGTAAGAGAGGAAGAGTAGTTTGTTAATAGCCAAATCATTTTGTGTTTACTGTCTCCTTTTCTAAGTAATTCTCCCTGAGAACATTTCTCTACTATGTGGTATCTTTGTTAATGGTCTGGAGTTGGTAAGCTGTAGGCTGGGTCAGCCCCTACCCCTACAGGCACACCTGCTTTAGTAAATAGCTTTATTTTGTTTTATTTTATTTTCCATAGTCAGAACTACTTGCTTTGCTTCTTACTGTCTGTGCTCTTTCCTGCTTTGGTGACAGTTTAGTACTGTAGATTCCAAATGACCTTCAAAGCCTAAAATACTTGTCTAGTCTTTTCCAAAAAGAAGTTTGCTGCTCTCTGATCTAGACTGGATGTGGAGTCTAACCAGGCATTAAAGATGTGGTGCTTTGAATAAAAATGTCCCCCATAAGCTCCAGTTATTTGGACATTTTGTCCTCAGTTGGTGGCATTGTTGAGGAGGGGAGGGTTAGAACGTGCAGCCTAGCTGGAGGAAGTTCATCATCACTGGGAACTTTGAGAGTTCTTAAGCCTTACCGAATTCCCAGTTACTCTCTGCTTCCTGTGCCTGATTGAAGTCCTTGAAATGTATAGTTAAGTTAAATCCAGCACAAGAGATAGCCTTCTATGCCTGCAGTAAGTGAAATAAAACTTTGAGAAGTCTTGGGTAACTATAAGTGTTACCTGCTGAAAATCTGAAGGTGATGTTTCATTCTAAAGTTTGCTTTGGGATGACACAGCTGACAGCTCATTTGAAAATGACCCAAAAAGTGAGAGGTAAAAGTGTCTCAGGGTGTCTCATGTTAATCATAATTTAATTTTTTTTTGATTAGAAGAAACATATCATTACAGCTTTAACATGCCCAATAACAGTCCAGAGCAAAGACACAGCTCCTTCAAAAGTGGCTGTAAAATTTCTAGGTTCGCTGTTGAATCAACACAGTTATACAATATTGAACTCAGTATAAGCCCTTAATTTTTTACTAACTTAAAGCAGGGGTATGGAAAGTGAGTGACAGATAGTATAAGAATACAAATGAAAGGCTGGAGAGATGGCCTAGTGGTTAAGAGCAGAAGACCTGGGTTTAAATCCCAGCACTCACATGGCAGCTAACAACTGTCTGTAACTCCAATTCCAAGGGATCCTATGGCCTCTTCTGTCCTCGAGGGTGTTGCACGACATGAGTGCACTCACCTACATGCAGGCAATACACACATACACATAAAATAAAAATAATAAAATATTTTTTTAAAAAAGAATATGAACAAAAAGAAATGATCAGAATAACTGAGAATCTCCTCTTTTTACCCCCCTCCTTTGAATAGGGTTTATTTTTATCCCAAACCCATTCCTCCCAGGATACCAGTGGCACTGGGTGAAACAGTGCCTTAAGCTCTACTCCCAGAAACCCAATGTATGTAACCTGGACAAGCACATGACTAAAGAAGAGACCCAAGATTTGTGGGAACAGAGCAAAGAGTTCTTGAGGTGAGTCTATCAGTCAGTAGGATCTTCTCAGATCTTTGAACTGTTCTGTAACAATGCTCTGAAAGTGGATTTCCTTTCTTTATTTCTACAAATGCAGCACAGTTCTGTTGTTTTCCCAAGAACGTTTGGACAGATGCTTTGATAGTTATATTAGATTGAGATCCTTTTTTTTTTTTTGTAAATCTTTTTGAGACAGGGTCTCTCTGTAGCCCCAGCTGTCCTAGAACTCACTATGTAGACCAGGCTGGCATTGAATTCACAGAAATCCGCCTGCCTCTGCCTCCTGAATGCTGGGATTAAAGGTATGTGCCACCACACCCAGCCATAGATTGAAATCCATTTTAAAGACTTACTTATCATATTTAGATAATAACTTCATCCTCATTCATCATTACATGATCCACTTTTATTTAGCTTCACTCTCTTTTTGTACTTAAAGTGAGAGCCTTCAAAGATTTGTAGTATCCTAGGAAAAAATGTCCCTGGTAGCTCTTCTGTTCTCTTGCATGGAGTTACCATAGAGCAGTTGTTGCTCGTGGAAAGATTGGTATTTGTTCCTTGGTGGTGGTTCGGCATTCATTCCACAAATACTCATTGGGTGATCAGTTGGGTACCAGGCATGATGCTAGGCACTAGAGATGCAACACTTAGTATCATTCTCTCTTTACACTTAAAACACATACAACACTTAATAGAACAATCTCTGTACACTCAAAAGTGAACGGTCTGTCCACAGGAATTATCTTCAGGCATAATTATAGTACAGCTGATAAACTGTTAGTGGTTAGAAAAACACTGAGGGGCCTGGTGTGCTGGCATACACCTTTAGCCCGACCACTCAGGAGGCAGATGCAGGTGGATCTCTGTGAGTTTGAGGCCAGCCTGTTCTAAATGGCAAGTTCCAGGACAGCTGAGGCTACAGGGAGACCCTATCTCAAAAAGACTGGGGAAAGAAAGAAAACACTGAAGGAACACAGGGAGAAAGACTAATTCTTTTAAACAGGATAAAGGTGTCAAAGAAAAAGGCAGGACTTTTTTACTGCATCTATTCATCTTTTTTCTTACTGTCCATTTGAACTATCAGCAATGATTAGAAGTTTGTCAGATGGAAAAGTAAAAGGGCTGACTAGGTATAAAACAGCAGAAGCAGATAAACCATGTTTCGGCATATCCGTAGACCTTACCTGACTCCATGCTCATGGCCAGGCAAGGGGGACAGTGTATGCAAGAGTAATTGGAGTTCTTGCAAGTTCTAACCAGCTTAATCAATAACTGGGTAAATTGCAGTACTCCAACATTCGTTCTCCTGCTTCATCTCATCTTGTGATTTTTATGCTAGGCAGTAAGTGGAATTTAATCTCTGTTCTTTTATTTCCTTTCTAAAAAAAAAAAAACCAGATCCTATCCTATCATTGATTTTTGTGGTTTCATGGATAGAAACATTCACATACGTAATTTGGCAGGTACAGGTTTAGAGTGTATATGTTACCATGAGAATGGTCACGTACATGGTTGGAATAGTGTGTAGAGAATGCTTTCTGGAGGTTGTCGTGTGTAGGGTTGGGAAAACATGAAGTGGGCACAGTGAGTGGGACCAAATTGTCCAGGGTTCATAATAGAGCACTAGCTCTAGAGTCATATAGCCTGTATTCACATCCTGGTTCAGCTCCTTACTAGCTGTGAAAGCCTGAGCAAGTTTCTTAGCTTTTCTTTATTGATTAGTATGCATATATTTGAGAAACCTTGGAAGAGTGCTTGTTGAAACTATTATACCAACGTGGGTATCCCATCTGCCCTCAGTAGCTTTAATGGTGCCATCAGCTGTCATTGGGAAAGAAGCTGTAAAATATAGTTTTCCTTTAAAGCATTCTTGGTCATAAGTTGGGTGTGTAGGAGCAGTGAGGGAAGCCTTTCCTGTCCTTCAGCTTTTAGTGCTACCTTAGAACTATGAGCAAAGTAAGATCAGGACTGAATGAAATTAGCTTATTATAAACCAGCCTTTATTTTCAAGTAATTTATTCTTTCTCTTCTGATATATGACTATAGAAATCCCAGCTGCCTTCTGAGCTAGCTCAGATGGACCTGTGTAATAAATCATCCAGTAGACAATGATGAGATGCTTTTTTTTTTTTGTCTAATAAATTAGAAAAAATAACGTGATGGTCATAGCTTATGCTGTCAAGGGCTAGAAGAAATTGATAGGCTGAGACCTTTACTGGCAGCATTGAAAATCAAGGGTCTCTAGTTTCCATCCTGTGACTGTGTGATGTGTGTTTCCATTTTCTCTAGTGGGAAATGCAGGTGTTAGATGGGATAAGCAATTCCAGATGTTTGAGTCATGAATCTACACAGAGTAGCACAGTCCCCAACAAGGCTTCCTTGCTTAGCTATAGGTTTGGGGGCTTTTTAGACTACTCATAATTAGAACCAATAGTTATAAGTTCAGGGGTGTTTCCTGGCCCCTTCAAGTTAGTAATTCACTAGAACAACTCCTAGAACCTGGGAAAGGCTTGTTGCCCTTGTAGCACATTGATTCACCAGCCAGCTTTGGCATCCATAATTTTATTGACATTTTGTTATGTAGTCACTATTGATTAAATCATTAGCCACATGGGATGGGGGGGGTGATTCAATCAGTAAAGTGTTTGACTGGTAAGCACAAGGCCTGAGTCTGATTCCCTAGAACCCATTTTAAAAAACAGACCAGGTGTGACCTTACACACTTGTGTTTTTAGGGTTTTTTTAATTTTTATTCTATGTGTATGAGTATATTGCCTGCATGTGTAAGTGCACCCATGTTGTGCCAATGCCTGCAGAGGTCAGAAGAAGGCATTGGATCCCCTGGAACTGGAGTTATAGACAGTGGTTAGCTGCCATATGTGTGCTGAGAACTGAACCCAAGTCCTCTGCAAGAGCAGTCAGTGCTCTTAACCACTGAGCCATCTCTCCAGCCTTGCCTTATACACTTGTAATGCCAGCATTGGGGAAACAGAGACAGGCAGATCCCTGGGGCTCGCTGGCCAGCTGGTCTAGCCTACTTGGTGAATTTCAGGCTAGCGAGAGACCCTCTCTCAAAAAGGGAAGGTAATGAATGGGAACATAGCTTAATTGTTACTGTGGTAACATAGCTTAAAGTGCTTACTGCATAAGCATGAGGATCTGAGTTCAATTTCTGGCCCCCATTTAAAAAAAATTCAAGCACAATAGTGCTCACTTAAAATCCCAATGCTAGGGAAATGGAGACAGATGGATCCCTGGGGCTCACTTGCAAGCCAAATCAGCAAGTCCCAGGTTCTAGTGAGACACCCTGTCCTCACAAAAACAAGGTAGACCGCTCCTTGGGAATGACACTCAGGTTAACCTCTGACCTACACACACAGGCACCTGCAAATGGATACACACGCCACATCCTGAATCATCTTCTTAGCATAAACCCAGGTATGGTGCAAGGGCCTACCATGATGAACAGTGAGGCAGCTGTCACTCAGGGAATCCTGAGGGTTTAGAGGGACTGTGGCTCAATGATAGAGCACTTACCTGACATGCACGAGGCCCTGAGTTTGATCCGCAGGACCAAGAGCGTTACCTCCAGAACCAGAGAAAAGGGCCAGATTCTTTGTCATGTAACACCATCACATTTTCATAAATCTAAAATTGGTGCTGTCGCCTGGAAGACCTAAGAGTTCTGGCTCCATGACCTCTAACCTCATTTCCTAACATTCCTTTGCACTATTTATTCTTGTCTAGCCACACTAGACATGTCTGGCCTTCACTGCTGTTCCATAAACTTATCAGCTGCTTAGATTCTTTGTACATCACTGTTCTGGCTACCTAGGAAGCTCTGTCCTTACGTTCCTCTGGCTTCCTTCCATTAGGCCTTCTAATGTATACTAGAAGTCATACCTTTTTCAATCCAGAATAGTCGCCTTATTCTGGATTCTTTTTTTACAACTTTTTACAGATGTGAGACTTTAATATAATTTAATATTTTGAAACAAGGTTCTATAGTATGGCCCAGGCTGTCTTGAAACTCCTTGATCCTCCTGGCTCAGCTTCCCAAGTTCTGGAATTTCAGGCATGAGTCACTATAACCAGTTCTATAATAAATACCTTTTTTTTTTTAATTGTTGGTTTTTTGAAATTATTGTTTTTAAATTGTTGTGTACAATCTCACTCATTAGCCTTGGCTGGCCTCCCAAGTTCTGAAGTTTACAGGCATGGACTGCCACTCCCAGCTCTTTTTTCTTTCTTTTTTAAGGCTGAAGGTTTCACTATGTACCCCTATCTGTCCTCAACCTTATGATCCTCCTGTTTCAGCCTCTTTAGTGATGGTCTCAAAAATTCTTTAATAGGACAAGGGTGCCGGCATGGTGGTACACGCCTTTAATACCAGCACTCAGGAGGCAGAGGCAGGCGGATCTCTCTGAGTTTGAGGCCACCCTGGTCTCCATAGGGAATCCAGGCCAGCTGGGGCTACTGGGAGACCCTGTCTCAAAAAAATGAAAAAAAAAAGAATAGGACAAGGGCTTTTCCCCTGCCACCAGGGAGTCTTGGGGAGGTGGACATTCGGTGCATTCAAGATTGTCTCCACGGGGCTGGAGAGATGGCTCCGTGGTTAAGAGCACTGACTGCTCTTGCAGAGGACCCGAGTTCAATTCCCAGCACCCACATGGCAGCTATGAACTGTCCTTAACTCCAGTTCCAGGGGACTCCAAAGCCCTCTTCTGACCTCCATGGCATTGCATGACATGGGTGCACTCACATGCATGCAGGCAGTACACTCATACTCATAAAATAAAAATAATAAATTGAAAAAAAAAAAGATTGTCTCCAGCAGTAATCCACCCCATGGCCGAGGAAGGCATTGCTGCTGGAGGTAGAGTGGACATTACCACTGCTTTACAAGAGGTGCTGATACTGCCCTCATCCCCAGTCGCCTAGCATGTGGATTCCTCGAAGCTGCCAAAGCCTTACAAGCACCAAGCCCGTCTCTGTGCTTTCCTCCAACTATAATGAGCTGATGTATGGCAAGTTGGTGCAAGCCCTTTGTGCTGCACACCAAAGCAACCTGATTAAGGTTAATAACAAGAAGCTAGGGGGATGTGTAGGCCTCTGCTGAATTGATCGAGAGGGGAAGGGTGGTTGGCTGCAGTTGTATAGTGGTTAAGGACTATGGCAGAGTCTCAGGCCAAGGATGTCATCGAAGAATACTTCAAATGCAAGAAATGAACAAATAAAAATTTTGGCTCATTAAAAAGAAAAAACAAAAGAATAGGACAAGGGACTGAGTCTGTAATAGTGCTAGAGCTCTTATCAGCATGTACAAGGCTCTTTGTTTGATCCACCACACTACCAAAAAAAAGTTTGTGGCTAGAGAGGTGGCTCAGCAGTTAAGAGCACTTGCTGTCTTGCAGAGGACCTGAATTTGGTTCCCAGCACCCACTAGGCAGTTCATAGCCACGTATAACTCCAGCTCCAAGGAATCCAGAACCTTTTTCTGGCCTTGTCAGGTGTGTGCACACTTTTTTTTTTTTAGGTATAAGGGGAAGTTTAAATTTTTAGCTTTTCTGTGTTAGCTTCTGAAGTACTTTATTACATTTTGTATGTGAAGGCCTTTTTACCACTAATACCCTCCATGCAGAGACAGAATCACTCCCTTTTTGCTCCTTTAAAACTTTGGTTGAAAGCTGGACATAGTGGTGAACGCCTGTAATCCCAGTACTTGGGATGCAGAAGTGGGTGAATCTGTGAATTCAAGGCCACCCTGGTCTATATAGCAAGTTCCAGACCAGCTGGGGCTACAGGAAAACTGTCTCAAAAAAAAAAACTTTGGTTGAGTTTTGTTTTTATTTTACGGCACTGGTAATTGAATTGACAGCATCAGTCATGCTGGATAAACATCTGCTGTTGAGCTACATCATCACCGCCACCTCCCAAGACTTTGCTTTTTGGTTTTTGTTTGTTCAGTTGGTTTGGGGTTTTTTACATTTATTTGTGTGCTCAAGCATAAGTATGTGTGTGAGCTTCCATGCTGTGGAGGCATGTGGTGGTCAGAGGACAACTTCTTGGAGGTTGGTTCATCAGGCTTAGCAAAAAGTGCCTTGCCCACTGAGCCATCTCATCTGCCTAAGACTTTGCTTTTAATGCCAAGACAGTGTTTATTTTGATGATGGAGACACCTCCCTTTCCTCCTACTCTTCACCTCCTTACCTCTCCTGGAACTCTTAAGAATTTTGTAGCCTCTGCTGGGCATGGTGGTGCACACCTTTAATCCCAGCACTTGAGAGGCAGAGACAGGCATATTTATATGAGTTCAAGGCCAGCCTGGTCTACATAGGGCGTTCCAGGTCATCTGGGGCCACAGGGAGACCTTGTCTCAAAAAGACCAAAAAAAAAAAAGAATTTTGTAGCGTCGATGCCTGACACCATTTATATATATTGAAGGTGCTTGGTAAATATTATTTCAATAAAGTTGATACTCCTTTTTATTGACCCAATGAAGATGCAATGCTAACTAACTCTGAGAAAGATTTTTAAGGGCTGTATAGTAACTTTCTGTGTTTTGATAAATAAAATACACATTTGTGTTTTTAAAAATGTTTGGTGCTAGAATTACTGTGATGAATAAAATTCAGTCCCTACCTTTGAAGGACTTACAAGAGTTTTTAACACCAAAGAATACACTTGAATAGCAGAGGTTGTAAGGTATTCTGGGCCATAGTGTAGGACAAGTTGAAAAAAAGACTTCCCAGAAGTGGATTTAAACTATACCTAAAACAGGAAAGTCTGTAAGTCTAAGAGTGCAGCAGGAGAATAGAGAACATTCCAGTAGGGCTCCAAAAGATGAAGGAAGGGAGGCCTATGGGAAATGGTCACAGGTGAGACTGTGAAGGTTAGTTAGCCAGAATATAGGTGGGTTTTGCATATGAACTTTGCCCTATGAATAGCTGGAATTTTTCAGGGTTAGTAACAGGGCTTGGTGTGGCTAAGTAGAGTACTAACATGAATGAAGCCCTGGGATTGATCTCTAGCCCTGTGTAAACTAGGTGTGGTGGCATGGGACTTTAATCCCAGGAGGTTGGATTTGGAGGCAGGAGGATCAGAAGTTCAGGGTCGTCTTTGGCTGCATTACAGGTTCAAGGCCAGCCTAAATTATATGAGACACTTTCTCAAATAACTTTTAGAAAGAAAGATTAACTCTTGCATAGTGAGGGAGATGGTCTAAAAACATAAATTGCAAAACAAAATTAAGAATGCAGTTTCTTTTTTATATTTAATATTTTATTTCTAATTCTGTATATGTGGGAGGATATGCACAGATATGAGTGCAGGTTCTGTCAGAGTACAGAAGAGGGTATCATATCCCCTAGTTCGGGAGTTACAGCAGTTGTGAGGTGCCCAATGTGAGTGCTGGCAATAGAATTCAGATTCTTTGTAAGAGCTGAAAGTGCTCTGAACTCCAGAGCTACTCCAGCTCAAGAATGCAATTTTTAATTGCTTGGCTCACATATCTTAGAATCTATTCAGTTTTCCTTGTTATTAGTTCTGTGAATATTAAAAGAACACATAGAAAGAAAAAATGTTTTGTGTTCCCAGGGTCCAGCATGTTTTCAAGGCATAGTTAGGTTTTCATGAAATCTATAGTAATATGTTACTTAGGTCTTCTCTGTTTTTACTTTTGTTCTTTATATTAAATGGTTGTCATGGATTAAGAAACAAATCTTAATTTGTTTTTATTTCCTCTTTTTAAAAAAAAAAAATTCAGCGGGGCGTGGTGGCACACACGCCTGTAGTCCCAGCACTTGGGAGGCAGAGGCAGGCAGATCTCTGTGAGTTCAAGGCCAGCCTGGTCTACATAGTGAGTTCCAGGACAGCTGGGGCTACAGGTAGACCCCGTCTCAAAAAGACCAAAAAAAAAAAAAAGTTGGGGTTAGTGCCAGGTGTGGTGGTACACACCTTTAATCCCAGCACTCAGGAGGCAGAGGCAGGTGGATCTCTGCATTCAGGGCTGGAACTAGACTTTGTTGACATGAAAAATTAGAGAAAAGAAATTAAGATTATCAAGAGATTAGCAATGAGGGTGATAATGAGACTTTTTTTTTTTTTTTTTTGAAACGGGGTCTCTTGTAGCCCCAGCTGGTCTGGAACTTACTGTGTAGACCAGGCTGGTTTTGAACTCACAGAGATCTGCCTGCCTCTGCCTCCTGAGTGCAGAAACTTGAGTTAGGGAAGATTGTTAGCCTAGATGGCTATTTGATCAAAAAAAGATACATTTGTGTTCTGAAGAGCAGATGGCACAATGGCAGAAACCAAATCAATTTCAGTAGTGCATTAATTGTTATCTAAGCCTCAATTATCTAAGCTGTGTTACACAGGGTTGAGCAAATCATGTTAAGCCAGTTAGTTTTGATTATATACTATATTTTGCCAAACTTTCTTCCCAACCTGCAGTTCTGTGAAGCCAGCAGACTATCATTATAGATATGGTAATAACTGTGATTAATCATACCCCCTTTGTAGCAAACCACATTGACAATATTCAGCCATATTTGCTGTTGACCATAGTGCTCCTGCTCTCGTTTCCCACTGACAGGTAAAGACATTTCTGTTGCCACTTTTTTTTTTCCTGTTACTCTTATCATTATCATAGGCTAGAGACTTGCTCAGTCGGTAAAGTGCTTGTCATACAAGCATGATGACCTGAGTTTGAGTCCTAGCACCCATATAAAAAGCCAGGTGCAGCAGCACACACATGAAATCCCAGCACTGGAGAGATGGAGACAGGAAGATCGCTGGAGCTTGGTGCCCAGCCAGTCTAGACAAATTGGTGAGCTCCAGGTTCAGCAAGAGACCTTGAAGATGTCTGACTTTGTCCTCTGGCTTCCAGACCTGTGTATACACAGTTACACAGAACACAAAAATAAAGAAGAAAGAGACTTGATTGATCCCATTCAGAAGATTTAGAGCTAAAGACTAGAAATCAGAAAGGCTAATTTTTTCTTTATTATTCTTGGCCACCTTCTTACTGTGTTCTCATTTCCCCTACCAAGGGTTGGCTCACGGCTTAGACTAAATGTATGGACTCTGAGGTCCATGTAAGAGGCTATTTCTGCTATTTAAGATGAATAAATCTTCTTTTGTTGCCAATCTTTGCAGGTATAAAGAAGTGAATAAACGAGGACCCCGAAGTCTACTAGAGAAACTGCGCTGGGTGACCCTGGGCTACCATTATAACTGGGATAATAAGGTATTG
>NW_008329640.1:2445856-2455279 GCF_000622305.1 Nannospalax galili
TTAAAGTCTCCCTTGCAAAACAGGCAGATCTCTGAGTTCAAGGCCAGCCAGGGCTACATGATGGAACCCATCTCAGAAACGGGGGTGGGAGGGAACTGAGCTAAATAAAATGTTAAAGAGCTGAGTGGGTAGCACATACCTCTAATCCCAGCACTCAGGAAGCAGAGACAGGAGAACTAGTTCAAGGTCAGCTTGGGCTGTATAACAAGACCCTATCTCAAATTTTAGATTAATTGACTAATGCTAGTATAGGCATTACAGCAGTACCTCACTATTCTAAGCAGGTAGATACACTAACATAGAAGAGGTTATTGGGTTTTTTTGTTTTTTTAAATATTATTTTTTATTTTATGTGTGTGTATTGCCTGCAGGTATGGAAGTGCACCCATGTCGTGCAATGCCCACAGAGGACAGAAGAGGATCCCCAGGAACTGGAGTTATGGACAGTTGTTAGCTGCCATTTGGGTGCTGGGATCTGAACCCGGGTCTTCTGCAAGAACTTTCAGTATTCTTAACTGCTGAGCCATCTCTCCAGCCCCAAAGCTATTGTTTTTAATGATATTTTTATTTGATCTTTTTTTCCTAAGGACCTAAAATTGGTCTTTTTACTAAGAAAATGAGATGTGAACAGTATCCAAAATTGCATGAGTATTCAAAGAAGAGTGAAAAGAAAATAGGGAGGAAAATTTAGCAAAATGAGTAGACAGTTAAGAGAATAGTGCATAGGCAGTGTGAATAGGATTGAAGACCCAAACACAACTATTTCCTCATAGCAAAGACTCTGCAACCTCAGCCCTGCTGTCTTCTAAAGGACCAAAGATTAAAATAATAGAGAAGCTAAGTGTGGTGGTACATGCCTTTGATCCCAGCCCTCTGAAGGTGGAAGCATGTAGATCTCTGTGAAATCAAGGTTACAGCAGGCTACATAGTAAAACAAAAAAGGGGGGCTAGAGAGATGGCTCAGTGCTTAAAGCAATGGCTGCTCTTGCAGTGGACCCAGGAACCCAGGTTCAGTTCCCAACACCCATATGACAACTAACAACTCTATATAACTCACTTCTAGGGGACTCAACGCCCTCTTTTGGCCTCCTTGTGCATTGCATACACATGGTATACCTATATACAGGCAGACAAAACATTCATATACATCAAATAAAAGTAAATAATTTTGTTTTTAGTTGGGCCAGACCTGGTGGTGCATACCTGTAATCCTTAGCAAAGGTAGGACAATCTCTCTGAGACCAGGCTGGCCTGGTCTACATAGTGATTTCTAGGCCAACTTGGACTATAAAGGAGACTCCGTCTCAAAACAAAATAAATAATAGAGGAAACCTTAATGTTCTAAGTATATCTTTCATTTTAAGAATTAAGTAGAAACTCTTATTTGCTCTTGAATAAAAGAAAATAATAAAAACTGAAATACCAACCAAATAAGGGAAGCCATCTATCACAGATCTCACAAGAATGTTCTGTGCACCTGAAGTTAAAACTGACTTCTGGCCCCATCTGTAACTGATATTCCTATTAGACTGCATCAGAATACTAGTTGAATTGTGAGGGGCCCGGGGGGGGGGGGGGAATGGGTTTTCTGAGCCACACCTTTAATCCCAGACTCAGGAGGCAGAAGCAGGCAGATCTCTTCAGTTCAAGGTCAGCCAGGGCTCCATAGTTTAAGATCCTTCCTTGGCCATGATATGATATAAGTCAGACTTAATGCAGATCTTTGAACATGTCATCAGATTGACTGGGGAGATTGGCACCAAGCCAGGTTTCCTTTTATTAAAATGACCTTTAGGAAGCCAGGAATGGTAGTTCAGTCCTCATAACCTTCAGGGAGAGGGGCTCACAAAGTCCTCCCTTTCCTTCTGGATCTAAAGGTGCTGAATGGTTGCTAGGGAAGAAGAAACATTTTCTTCAGGGGTAGCCACTGGTAAGGTGCCCATGCTTTTTTAAATTACCTCTAACCCATATTCTTGTAAGCAGTCAGGTCACATATACATACAAAGGACTTGAAAATAGAAAGGGAAGAGGAAGGGGATCCATGGAAGTGGGAGGGAGACAAGAGTATTGAGGGGTGAGTATGGTCAAACATTACATGCATGGATGACACTGTCACAATGAAACCTACTTTTATGTATACTTCATATAAGCTAATAGAAAACTTGCTTTAGATATTCAGAAAGTTGAGAAGAGGGTACAAGATGCCCTACCCATTTGCTTCTATTTTTAGCATCTTCCATTAATGCATCATTGTAATAGTGAAGTTCTTAGTTCTTTTGGGTCTCCTTAGTGTTTTAACTAATGCCCTTTTCTGTTCCAGAGCCTCATTCAAGGTACTGCATTACATTGGGTCATCATGTTTCCTTAGACTCTCAACAATGACAGTTTTGAGTTGCCTTTTAACGTAGGGGAATTATCTTGTTAGGATTCAAGTATACTAGAGAATGTTGTAATAATTGCTTCATGTATAGACTCCATAAAGTATGAAGTTAGCAGACATTACACATTGCCTGCCATACAGTGGGTACTGAATATCTTGAGTAATTTATTAGATTACTAGCTGCCTCAAGAATGGATAGATACCAGCCAGGCATCATGGCACATACCTGTTATCCCAGCACTTAGAAGACAAAGGCAGAAGAATGACTATGAGGCAGAGGCAGAGTTCAAAGCCAGTCTGACTTCCAGGCCAGCTGGGGCTACAGGGAGACCCTATCTCAAAAAGAGAAAAAAAAAAAAAAACCCACCTTTGAACCATGGTAGAGGATGCCAAACAGATGAGCAATATTGTATTAATAGTAGTTTGTGAGATTTTTAAAGTGGATAATTATCTTATGCCATAGTTTCCTGTGTTCCTGAGATCATTGTTTATTTTTCTTATTTTCCCTACTTTTACCAAAGAAATACTCAGCAGATCATTATACACCTTTCCCTTCTGACCTGGCTTTCCTCTCAGAGCAAGTAGCAGCTGCCTGTGGATTTCAAGGTTTCCGAGCAGAAGCAGGTATTCTGAATTACTACCGCCTAGACTCCACCCTGGGGATCCATGTGGACAGATCAGAACTAGATCACTCCAAACCCTTGCTGTCATTCAGGTAAATTAGTTCCTGGGAGTGAGTGAGTGAGTTTGTTTGTTTGTTTGTTTGTTTGTTTGTTTGTGACAGGCCTGGAATTCATTTGTAGATCAGGCTGGCCTGCCTCTGCCTCTGCCTCTGCTGGGATCAAAGGTGTGCACAATCATGCTCCACCGATACTACTTTTTGTCATTTAATTTTTGTGTAAGGCATTTTTTTAATAAAATTTATTTAATTATGTGTATGAGTTTTTGCTTGCATGTACATAAGTACACCCTTATCCTGCAACCCAGGATTAAACTCTGGCCTCCACACATAAGTATTCACACATCAGAAATAATTAAGGGGTTGGCAAAATGGCTTAGTGAATAAAGGTGCCTGCTGCCAAGTCCTATAACCTGAGTTCAGTCACTGGGGTTAGCATCGCAGAAGGAGAAAACTGACTCCTCCAAGTTCCCCTTTGACCTCTCCATACCTACCCTGGTATACACGCATGTTCAAACATTTTTAAAAAGTAACACGTACTTATTTTTAATTCATTTTTATGTGTATGACTTCATGTGTACTCTATGCATGTAGATCTACAGAGGCCAGAACTAAAGAAGACGGAGGCAAGTGGATCTCTGAGTTAGAGGCCAGCCTGATCTTCATAGCAAGCAGGCCACCTGGGGCTACTGGGAGACCCTGTCTCAAAAAAAAAACAAAAAGAAACACAGGGGGACAAAAAAGTAGCATGTAATTTATTTATTTTTTTTTTTTTTGTCTTTTTGAGACAGGTTCTCTCTGTAGCCCCAGCTGTCCTGGATTCACTATAGAGACCAGGCTGGCCTCAAACTCACAGAGCTCTGCCTGCATCTCCCTCCTGAGTGCTGGGGTTAAAGGTGTGTGCCACCACACCCAGCCTCTCATGTAATTATTTTTAATTCATTATTATGTGTGTGAGTTCCTGAGCACTGTGTATGTAGGTGCCCACAGAGGCCATCAGAGCCCCTGGAACTGGAGTTTCTTTGTTACAGTTGTGAGCCACTGTGGGGGTGCTAGGGACCCAACCTGGTTCCTCTGTAAGAGCAGTAAGTACTTTTAATTACTGATCTGCCTCTCCAGCATCTTTTTTTTTTCCTTTGTGTATCAGTGGGTTTTTGCTTTTGCTTTTTTAAGAGGACAATTTTATTGTCTCAGGGAGGCAGAGCTAAGGGAAAGGGCTACAAAGCTGCTTCCCCATTGTCCCATGGACACATACACTCTATCCTTCCCATGAGCCATAGCTCTGGGATGACCCACAGCAGGGAGAGGAGGCTCACACTTCCCCCAAGAGTTCTCAGGTTAGGGAGGGACATGAAAGTGACCACAAGTTTCTCAGACATGTCAGTGGCTATAAACAGGGCTGGGGGAGCTCATTGCTCTGGAGGGGTCTTGGTTCATTCGTGGTCAGGGGAGAGGTACCCAACCCCCTTTTAGGCCTAAGAGCAGTCCCAAAGGGGGTCAGGGAAGCTGGGCAACCCATAAGACAAGGTGCTGCACCCTCCCCTGGGGCAGACAAGTGAGCCACAGGCTTCATCATAGCACACAAAGACACAGACACAGTACATTTGGGGAGCCTCGGATCAGAAGATGGGGGTGTAGTTGTCAATCTTGGAGTGATGGTGCTGGGCTGTGCACTCAGCAATCCACACAATGTTAACATTCTTGCTCTTTGAGCTTCACAAAAGCATAGAAGATACCAAAGTGGAAGTGGTTTGGGAAGGCCAACTTGTTCCATGTGTATCAGTGTTTTACCTGCATGTATGTACGTGCATTTGTGTGTGCAATGCCAGCGGAGGCCAGAGGGGGTGTCAGATCATCTGGAACTGGAGTTATGGACAGTTGTTAGTTATCACGTGGGTGCTGGGAACCCAACCCAGGCCCTCTGCAAGTGCAGCCAGTGTCTTACCTACTAAAACATCTCTCCAGCCTCTTAACATATAATTTCTAAATTATATTTAAATTAAAAATTGAGGTGCCAGGCGTGGTGGTGCACGCCTTTAGTCCTAGCACTTGGGAAGCAGAGGCAGGTGGATCTCTAGGAGTTCAAGACCAGCCTGGTCTACATATGAGTTCAGGCCAGCTGGGGCTACAGGGAGACCCTTTCTCAGAAAGACAAATAAATACTACAAACAAATGTGAGGACTCAGGAACAATAATTGTCAATCTGAAACTACAATTTTCACAAGTATAACTAATAACAGAAACTTCCTGTTCTTGTTTATTTCAGCTTTGGACAGTCTGCCATCTTTCTCCTGGGCGGCCTCAAAAGAGATGAGGCCCCCACAGCCATGTTTATGCACAGTGGTGACATCATGGTAATGTCGGGTTTCAGCCGCCTATTGAACCATGCTGTTCCTCGTGTCTTTCCACATCCTGATGGGGAAGGCTTACCTCCCTGCCTAGAGACCACTCTCCCCGCTGACCTCCCCAGAGATTCACTGATTGAGCCCTGTTCTACAGAGGACTGGCAGGTGTGTGCCGCCTACTTGAAAACTGCTCGTGTTAACATGACTGTTCGACAGGTACTGGCCACAGACCAGGACTTTCCTTTAGAACCCATGGAGGAGACAAAGAGAGACATCACCGCTGATGGTTCATGCCATCGGGATGACCAGAGTGGTCCATTAAAACGGGCGAGGCTAAATCCTGACAGCTGAGACTTGGAGGTTCCATTCTTTCACTCAGGCAGAACTCATTGTTGATCTCACTGCTGCCTTGGACTGCTTACAGTTTGCTCAGAGAAGTGTTTGACTAGGCCCATTTCTGGTTAGATAGAGGTAGGTATGTGTGTTGGTCGTACCAAGGCCTTATGTTAATCCACAGATTTCTCAGTCTCTGCCGTTACCTCTGAGGGAGGTAGAAGAGAGTGTACATGTCTGTGCAGTGTGAATACCTCCAATTTTATTAATAGGAAATCCAGTAATCCTGTGGCCTCGACAGTTTGTGGTTCTGTAAACCAGCCATTAGAAACTTCCTACCCTCTAGTCATCATCAAATTCTTTGAGCTTTTCATTCTTCTCTCTCACAGAGGAATCTTCAAATGTGGGTAGAATGCTTGCCTAGCGTGCACAAAGCCCTGGGTTCGATACCCAGCACCACATGAACCCAGTGTGGTGGTGCTTGCCTGTTATCCCAGCACTCCAGAGTAGAGGATCAGAAGTTCAAGGTCATCTTCAGCCACATAACAAGAGGCAACCTGACCTACATGAGATCATGTCTACACGAAAAAGTGTTTCCTAAGGAAAAAAACCACAGCCATCACTTTTGCTGAAATATATGTAAACCAGAGGAAAGAGGAACAATAGTTTGTTTCTTTTAGGTTTGCAAACTCTCCCTGTTGGCTTTTTAATAGATTTTAATTGTTGAACTAAAAGTCTATAGGGTGTTCTGTTAACTGTTTTCTCCATGAATAAACTCTCAGTTTTAAATTAAAGATCTGTATCTGTCTTTGAGGGCTAGGTTATCAGATTGGTTTTTTCCTTATTTTATTTGCTGTATTGTTCTTGCTATTGAAACCCTCTGGCTGTCTGTGCCCTACACTGCCCTGCTCTGCAGGAGTATTCTTTGTGACTGTCACAGCAAAGAACATTCCTGGACAGTCCAGTCACTGCTGTCTTGTCTGATAGTACAGGGCTTGGAAATACATGAAGCATTTGACCCCTTATACCCTCACCAATTCCACACCTTACCCTCAACAAGTTAGTTTAATTTCTCTTGATTTCAGTTTCTTCACACATAAAATAGAGTATTCAGTGTCATCTCCCTAGGGGGATTTTGATATTAAAAGGGAATTTGATACTTTTTTCTAAGAATTAGATGTGCCAGTGTTGTGTTCCTGTAAGGGCCCTGGAACGTCCTAAGCTGTCTGCGTGGGAGACTGGCTGGAAGCCACTTTGCTGCCTGCAACATGATTTACTAAATTTGCATCTTCTGTCCTGCCCCCTTTTTTTTTATTATCAGCCTTGAGTATTGAGTGCATATGGTAATTAACAGGTACAGTATTTTTTGTAAGGAATGAAAATTAATACAGGTTGATCACTTACATGTAAGCTAAATTCTAAAATAAGTGCATAATGGAAACATTGTAATTACCCCTGGGAATTTTTCATTAAATTTTCCTTAAAGTACATTAAGTGTGACCTACCTGAATCAAACAAGCTGTCATTTAATAAATCCCACAGAAATTTTATCATTATCCTTAAACAGATTACTCTTTACAGTGTCTGATAAAGGCATTGCCTTGTGTTTAAGAGCAAATGGAAATAGGCTGACCAAGAGCAGACGCCTGTCTCTAGGGAGCATGCTCAGTGAGGGGTGCTAAGCAGAGTTGTTCACACAGCCTTCCTTTCTCTCAATCTCTTACTCTCCCTCTACTTTTTTGTGAAGCCTATACAGTTAAAGTTATATAAAGCAATTCTATAATTCAAGAAAATGGCGAAATTGGAAGTTTTCTACGTTAGAATAAGGGTAATCATCCTAGATATAATTGTCAGCCTCACATTTTCAGAGTCACAGGTCAAGGAGACTGCAACCCATCTGTTTCTATATTGTCCACAGGCCATTCCTTAATAGCTGGGGGTAGGGAGGTCAAAAGAATATGCTTTGTCATAAAATTTTATGAATTGAAGTTTCAGTATCTGCAAGACTTATTTGGAGGACTGGAGAAATGTCTCAGTGGCTAAGAGCACTTGCTGCTCTTGCAGAGAACCTAGGTTCAGTTCCCATCTCCCACATGTTGACTCACAACCTGCTCTCACTCCTGTTCCAGAGGATTCAGTAACCTCTGCTGGCCTCCACAGGCACCAGGCACACACATGGTGCACATACATACATGCAGGCAAAATGCTCATACACATAAAAATCTTTTTTAAAAAAGTATTTCTTTAAGCCGGGCATGTTGGCACACACCTGTAGTCCCAGCAGAGGCAGGCTGATCTCTGTGAGTTCAAGGCCAGCCTGGTATACATAGTGAGTTTCAGGACAGCTGGGGCTACACAGAGACCCTGCTTCAAAAAGACCAAAAAAAAAAAAAAAATTCTTTAGGCTGGGGGCAGTGGCACAAGCCATTAATCCTAGCACTCTGGAGGCAGAGGCAGGTGGAATGTACATAGTGGGTTCCAGGCCTGCTGGGGCTACAGGAAGACCCTGTCTCAAAAATACCAAAATAATGGGGCTGGAGAGATGGCTCAACAGTTAATAATACGGACTGTTCTTGCAGAAGACCCTGGTTCGAATCCCAGCACCCAGATGGCAGCTAACAACTGTCCTTAACTCCAGTTCCAGGGGATCCGATTACCTCTTCTGTCCTCCTTGGGCATTGCATGACACAGGTGCACTTACAGGCAATACATGCATACACATAAAATAAATTTAAAAAATACCAATCTTTGGAAACAAGCCACTTAAATTAACAGATTATATTTGGGTGCAAAATTTATTGCAACAGTGACTGAAATACAGAGCCTAAAAGATAGCCTAACAGGAAAAGTCTGTAAACCGCAAAGAAAAAAATCTACCTGAAGAAAGGATCCTAGAAATGAGCTTGAAAGCAAGAAAAGGACTAAGATTTTTTTATTAAGCACTTGTGTTACTCAAATGAAAGGGCCCAGAAAGAACCTGCACTGTGAAACTGAACTGCAAAGCTGATCAGCTGGTAAGAACTGAAATCAGTGACTGTGCAGAGTTTGGAATATTCCAGGTCCAGAGCCCAGTTACCATTGACCTTGGGCCATCTTTAACCCCTCCCTAATCAGCCCCTCCTTGCCCACCTTTGTTTCTGTCAGACAGTAGGCCTAGGGACACTGTGGCCATGGTACTCTGCTGCTGATGTGGACTGCTGGCCTCAAGGGCACAGTTTGCATCATGGAACGTGGAACTTCATATCCCTCTTTGGTCAGGGCAGTCACAGATTGTGTCCCCCTTTCCTCTCAGGTGTCGTTTCATAAATTATGGAAGATTTTTGTGTAAGAAAGTTGATCATAGTGAAGATTTGAAACAAACTCAAAGTCAAATAGCAGGAGGTGGTGAATCAGATTCACATTTCTCAACAGATGGTTCTGAAGCACTTTGTGACTAGGCACAGCCCCTCCTTTTGTTGGACCCCCAGTCTGGGGTACCCAACCTTCACGGGAGGCCGCACCCCAATAACTCAGTCCTCAAACCAGGATATGCAACAAGCAAGAGGATTTAATTCAATTCGTCTGCGCAGATGGGCTCCTGCCTCACTCGGAAAGGAGAAGCGTCGAGCTCAGCTTACAGGCTGCTTATAAAGGCAAAAACCACAAACAACAAGCGGCTACTGGGCCAGAAAGCAGAAGCAGGAGGG
>NW_008329640.1:2456554-2457010 GCF_000622305.1 Nannospalax galili
TTAAATTGAACATTCGCTCGCCTGTGGGCGAAACCTTCTGACTTGGGGGGCTGGAGGTCTGTTTTAACAGGATATTTGCGGGGGAAGTGTTAGAAAAAGGGTTGGGGAGGTGCTGTGAGGTGGCTTCAGGTATTAAGGCTGGCAGGGGATTTGGGTAGCTGGGGGATGGGATTCTGGACAGGTAAAACGGGGTTGGGGCCTATAGCTATTGAACAGGAGGAGGTGTCTCTTTTAATAGTAAACAAGAGGCCAGGATCTGTCCCCTCCTTATATATCCTAATTCCCCAAGAATGTCCCTTGTCCCAATCTGTGGCCTTTTTTCCTGCTGTTGTGAATTCTATCCGGAGGGGGTGGCACCATTTACCTTGACAATCCCAATTAGGAGCATTTGGGCTCTCATGAGAATAATCTGCTTTTACAGTGATGTAATCCCAGGATGAGGACGGGGACCACCAG
>NW_008329640.1:2457247-2461170 GCF_000622305.1 Nannospalax galili
AGAATCATATCTGGAGAGTTATTTTTAGGGGGTTGGATGTTTTGTGTAGATGCCATTTTCCAGCGTCCTCCTGGGCTGGGGCTCTTTTGGCGTGGGAAGCATGGATCCAGGCTGAAATCCCGTCTACTTTGAGGGCCGTGGACGTAGTCAGGAGAACCGTGTAGGGTCCTTTCCACCGTGGATATTCCAGCTTCAGGATCCTTCCATTCAAAAGCGAAGATGGGCTGGCTAACCGGGCTCAGCCTTAGGCAGAAGAACACATCCTTCAGGTCAAGTACAGTATACCACCTGTGACTGGGAGGTAAAGAACTCAGGAGATTATAGGGATTAGGAACAGTAGGATGGATATCTTCTATCCTCCGATTGACTTCTCTTAAGTCTTGGACCGGTCGATAGTCATTTGTTCCTGGTTTTTTCACGGGGAACAGCGGGGTGTTCCAAGGGGATTGGCAGGGGCGAAGTATGCCCATTTGTAAAAGTCTTTGAATGTGGGGCCTGATTCCCTCTCGGGCCTCTTTGCTCATAGGGTATTGTTTGATTGAAACCGGAGTTGCAGATGGTTTTAGTGTGACCACTATTGGAGGCTGGTTGCATGCCAGTCCTGGGCCTCCTGTCTCGGCCCATGCCGAGGGGATTTTACTTAGCCAATCAGATATACCAGGAGTTTCTGCTATCGGTCCCTCATATAACCGATGTTCATCTTCCAGCCGCAGGGTTAATACCTGTGGTGGAGCTCCATATTTTCCTTTTACAGTAGCTCCCTTTTTAGTGAAGTGGATGTGGGCTCCCAGCTTAGAGAGTAAATCTCTCCCAAGAAGGGGATATGGACAGTCGGGGACCAGTAAGAACGAGTGGGAAACCTGTCCTGTGCTGAGGTCCACTTTTCTTTCTGTGGTCCATCTGTATGTTTTTCCTCTGGTGGCCCCTTGGACCCAGGCTGTTTTGGAACTCATGGGTCCTTCGGTTGTTGTCAGGACTGAGTGTTGAGCTCTTGTGTCTACCATGAAGGTAGTCAATTGCCCCCCTATCTTCAAAGTTACCCTGGGCTCAAGGGGGAGCTCCTGGCCCTGACTCCCCTAGTCCCTTAGGGTCAGGACTGGGGTTGTCTTCTTTTGAGGTTTGTTCAGCTTCTTCGGGCATTCTTGAGCCCAGTGTCCTCTCTTTGCAATAGGCACATTGATCTTTGTCCACTCGAGGTCTTCTTTTGTCTCCCAGGTCCCTACCTGGTCCTGCTCCCTGAACTACTGTGGCCAAAATTCGACTCAACTCTTTGTTTCTCTTTTTCTCTCTCCTATCTTCTCTAGCTTCCTGTTCTTTTCTGATTCTGTCCTCTCTTTCCTCTAATGTTTCTCGCCTATTATAGATTCTCTCAGCCTCTCTTACTAGGTCCTGTAAGGAGTACCCCTGAAGGCCCTCTAGCGATTGGAGCTTACTGCGAATGTCAGGAGCTGATTGTCCTATAAAGGCCATAATAAGGTCCGCCTGATGCTCCTGGGCCATGGGGTCAAAAGGGGTGTACATCCGATATCCCTCTATCAGGCACTCTAGGAACCCAGCGGGGGTTTCATTTTCCCCCTGGGTTATAGCACGTACCTTTGCAAAATTGGTTGGGCGCCTTCCGGCCTCTTTGAGACCTGCTATCAGAGTCTGGCGATAAAGACAGAGATGCTCCCTACTGGCCATAGTCTCATGGTTCCAGTTGGGTCTGGTCAGAGGAAATCCTTCGTCTATTTCATTTGGGAGCAGAGTGGGTCTCCCATCTTGCCCGGGAACATTTTTCCAGGCTTCCAGGATGACTCGTTGTCTCTCCTCTGTGGTTAAAAGCACCTGGAGGAGTTGTTGACAATCCTCCCAGGTGGGTTGGTGGGTTAGGAGAATAGACTCTATTAAAGCAGTTAGAGCCTGAGGGTCCTGAGAAAAAGAGAGGTTATGAGTCTTTCAATTATACAAGTCAGAGGCTGAAAAAGGCCAGTACTGAATCTGATCTCCTACAGTGCGGAGGGGAAAAACCTGGGCAGTCCAGGTTCCATCAGAGGGGCCTCCTCTTTACCTCCTTAAGCGGAGTCTGTTAGGTAGAGGAGGGGATTTGTCAGGTTCAGTGGAATCAGGAGAGGGATAAGGTAGTTCTTGGGGTGGAGGTGCCTGCGTAGGTGGATAGGGAGGTGGAGGATTAAGGAGGGTTAGGGAAACTTGGTCCTCAGGGAGGACTGGCTTTTGCTTCTTCTTCTCAGGGGCAGACTGAAGGGGCAGGAGGGAAGAAGTAGGAAGCCCCTGGTCTGTCTCTCCAGTTCCCCTAGGAGGTAGGAACGGCCGTGCCCAAGGTGTGGGGTTCCAGACCAAGTCTTCCCAGGTGACTATGTAGGGCACCTGGTCCGGATGTCCATGTGGTCCTGGGTGGAAAATGTATTCCTTGACCTGTAAGATAGTAGCAAGGTCAAAAGTCCCATCCCTTGGCCATCCTTTTTTGAAAGAGGACCACACTGAGGAACAGAAATTCTGCCACTTTTTCTTCTGAACCTCCAGTGATAAGTTGCTGGCCCATTCCACAACCTCTTTCCAGTGTTCCAGAGTTAAACTTAAAGGGGTAGTCAGTCCCATCCCTTGGCCACCCCTTTTCAAAAGAGGGCCACTCAGAGGAACAGAGACTTTGCCACTTCTTCTTTCGGACCTCCACTGATAAGTTGTGGGCCCGCTCCACGACCTCCTTCCAGTATTCTAGAGTTAAGCTTAAGGGGGTAGTTAGTGATTGACCCATGGTGGAGGTCACAGAAGAGAGGAGAGAAGGAGAATGAGAGAGAGAGAGAGAGAGAGAGAGAGAGATGAAGATGAGATGCCACTCCAAATAATAGTGACCATTGAGTGTGCTTGTGGACGAGTACCTATCGTTGTCCAGTTTTTCTTCTGTGGGGGACGTGAATTTATCTGGGATTCTCACCTCGGACCCCCTTATCCTTTCACGGGAGTCTTTTAGCAGCGAGCGCCCTGTGCTCTTATTTGCTTGACCCATGCCCGTGGGGCTTTTTCAGTGGCCGGAGTGAGAGATGGAGAGGAGAGGGAGATACAGA
The DNA here is from genome assembly GCF_000622305.1 of Nannospalax galili. Taxonomy (NCBI): domain Eukaryota; kingdom Metazoa; phylum Chordata; class Mammalia; order Rodentia; family Spalacidae; genus Nannospalax; species Nannospalax galili. The sequence goes on from NW_008329640.1 coordinate 2,460,313, forward strand.
AAAACTGTCCTGTCTCCACCCATGCGGGCAGTCGGGGTCCACTAAGAGGGCTAAGAGCCTTTGGCTTACATCAGGGAGTGGCCCTAACCAGAAAACCTCAATTGTTCTTTCGCCTTTAATGGTCCCTCGCAAAGACTTAGACCAAGAATAAAAGGAAAGAGAAGGAGGAAGGGAAGGTTTAAAATAGAGAGCATAGAGAAAAATACAAAACCAGACCTTCCCCTTTTAAGATATTAACATACCATCAAGCACACACATACACCGCATTGAATCACATTCGTGTGGACCGGTCCTTCTTACACCCAGACACGCACTGCATTCACCACTTTTACTTTCAGGATCCCCAAGTACAAACACAGACAAACGCAAAACAAAAATCCTTGCCATGGCTTCTTGACTCAAAACTGAAGGTACAGATCGGGAGGGGAGTAGCCAAGCCGATCTCCCTTCTTCTCCCGGGGGTGAGGAAAGCTACGCTGTCCTCCCCACTCCAGACCACTCTGGTCACTAAGATCAGAGTGTTGGAACCAGGGGTCCCTGGGCACGTCTGCCACTCCCGCTGATTCCCAGAATACAGACTTACAGGTCCTGTACAGGCACAAATGTTCAGACAGAATGTTCCCAGAACAGGAAATAACTGACAGACATTGAGACCAAGACAAACCACAAGACGTCTGTCCTTACCTCCTACTGATCTGAGGAAATAGGTCTGGGGGCAACCGAATCCCGGACGAGCCCCCAAATGTTGGACCCCCCCCCAGTCTGGGGTACCCAATGTTCATGGGAGGCCGCACCCCAATAACTCAGTCCCCAGACCAGGAGATGCAACAAGCAAGAGGATTTTATTTGGCCTCTGCA
>NW_008329640.1:2461384-2467396 GCF_000622305.1 Nannospalax galili
CAGTTAGAATTATTTTTCATTTTACTTCCTTGTACAATTTTTCTTTTGCCTGGGGGACTTAGTTTGAATCCACTTTGCCCTGGGGGGCTTGGTTTGATTCCATCACTTTCCTAGAGTGTAGAGAAAACTAGTCTCCTTTCCAAGGACACCTAGGAAAATGGAGAACTGGTTTTGCTATACTCAAGTGATAAAATGCAGTTATTAACTATATATGTGAATATTTTGTACAAAAGGTTTAGGTTAGGTTTTTGTTTTGTTTTTGGTCTTTTTGAGACAGAGTCTCCCTCTAGCCCCAGCTAGCCTGGAGCCCACTGTGTAGACCAGGCTGGCCTTGAACTCACAGAGATCCGCCTGCCACTTCCTCCCAAGTGCTTGGACTACAGTGGTGGGCTCCCACACCCAGCTTAGATATTTTTTAAATAAATTGAAATCAAGATGTGAATGCTGAGCCAAAGAAATAGGTTAATGATTAAGAGCATAGGCTGCTCTTGTAGAGGAACCAGGTTCAGTTCCCAGAACCTGAACCTCATTGTTTCTCCTGTCCCTTATGATTTAATTACTTTTTTTTTTTGGTCTTTTTGAGACGGTTTCCCTGTAGCCCCAACTGGCCTAGAACTTGCTATGTAGACCAGGCTGGCCTTGAACTCACAGAGATCTGCCTGCCTCTGCCTTCCAAGTGCTGGGGCTAAAGGTATGTATGACCACACCTGGCTTTAATTACTCTTTCTTAGTTTCATTTCATTCAACTGTTTATTGCCTTAAAAAATTTTTTTTAAAGAGAGCTGTTTTAAAATGTGTGTATATACATAGAAAAGGCATGTATTTTCTGAATTGCCTTCAGCCAGCTTAAATTGCTCTGTCTTTGTTAGGTGGAACATTTGAGAGGGTTGGTAAAGCACATGCTGAGATCAGCAATTTCCTGAAGGGTCACACACTCCAGTGTCATTCCTCGATGTCCTCCCTTGACAGCTTCTCATGGTGTCTCTGGGATTTTCCACAAAAATCATGCTCACTGGCTCTGGTTACTTCTATATATTTACTTCTCTGGAAGTGAAATGTGTTAAGTCAAAGCATACCTCTGAAAACAGGACGATGGCCACATAATTTATGTAACTGGAGCCTCTGCCTGTTTCATTAGAACCTCTTACCTGGGACCCACATTCACCCTGTGTCTGGTTTTCTCTAGAAGGGTCCCCAGGCCTTGGTGAGACACAGATGTATTGCTAAGCAGACTCGGCAAGATTTAGCTTTCCAGCATTCCAATTTTCTTAGTTCCATTTTCCCTAAGATAAGGTGGTCTTACCCCTTTTCCCTTAATCTCAAGGCTGTTCATTGGAGTTGTAAAAAGAAAAAGGGCCCTGATACCCAAAGTGGATTCAACTGAGTCAAATTAGAATGGTAATGAGGCAGCACAGAGGCTGGGGAGTGTCTACTGATGTCAGCAGGCCTGAGAGGGAGGAGCAGCTGGCAGGAAAGACCCCTGGTCCACTCTCCAGCTTCACCAGGTACAGAGGAAGAGCAGTGGGAATTACGTACCTGACCTGTGGTAAATTTGTACTGATTTTACTTCTGCTCAGCTACCTGTTCAAACTTCGGAGTCCTGGAGATGGGTTTGTTGCAAGATGGGTTTGTTGGCAAGATGGGTTTCTAAATGAGATGAGGTGATTTAGTAGAAGGGAAAGTATAATAGCTAAATTTTAGTAAGATTTCCAGTGCTTTCTCTTTGTGACCTTGAATAAGTCCTTGAGCTGAGGCTCAATTAACTTTTTTTTTGGTCTTTTTGAGACAGGGTCTCCCTGTAGCCCCACCTGTCCTGGAACTCACTATGTAGACCAGGCTGGCCTTGAACTCACAGAGATCCGCCAGCCTCTGCCTCCCAAGTGCTGGGATTAAAGGCATGCGCCACCACGCCCAGTGGACAGCTAGCTCTTTTTATGCATACCAGTGTTGTACCCAAATGTAAGTGCATCTGTGCATGCAGTACTCATGGAGGCCAGAAGAGGACATTCGATCCCCTGGAACTGGAGTTATGGATTGTTAATAGCTGCCCACAACCATTGTGTGACATAGGTGTACTTAGATGTAGGCAATACACTCATACACATAAAATAAAAAATTTTTAAAGAGAACCAGCTTTAGCAGGTGTGGTGGCACACACCTTTAATCCCAGCACTGGGGAGGCAGAGGCAGGTGGATCTCTGAGTTCAAGGCCATTGTTAAGGAAGTCACTGTGTTAGGTGAGTCGACAGGCATTGTTTCTGCCCTCAGGCCCCAAAAAGAGTGGGGAAAACACCTGCCCAACCGTAAGGCTGCTCTGACAGGCCAGGCTCCAAGTGTTGTAAGAGGGGCCTTTCCCTCATAGCCAAAGGCCAAGATTCCTGGAGCACTTCATGCAAATAAAAGCTCCCTTGATTTCACTACCCAACTATTTGGTTAAAGGTCATTTATTAACCAATTTTTTCAGCCCTCTTGTGGAAGTAAAAGCATCTGCTAACATTTAACCTTAATATTATGGATATGTATGACTCATATTGAGAGACTTTTGTTCTGTTCATAACCCACAGCCCTGTCTGCTCTGACAGCTTTTATTGATGCATTATTTGTGTCCTCCAAAAAATAAATTCCCAAAAGATACCCTTGTTCAGGGCTGCTCCCCTGACATCCAGAGTAGTACTCATTATACAGCAGCTGCTCAATAAAAAAAATTTTTTTGAGAGACAGGGTTTCCCTGTAGCCCTAGCTGGCCTGGAACTCCCTTTGTAGACCAGGCTGGCCTTGAACTCACAGAGATTGGCCTTCTGCCTTGCAAGTGCTGGGATTAAAGATGTGCCCCACCATGCCCAGTTCAATAAAAGATGTTTAAATGGAGAAAACCTCCTTGTTCATGTTCTTGCTTCAATTCCACAACTTGTATCCCACCACTCTGCAAATAATTTGCTGTGGGAGAGCAACAGCATCATTTTGTGTTTGTACATTTCCCAGCAGCCACTTTGAGAGGAGAGTCACTGCTTCTACTGAGTGGGAATGTGGTAAAGGCACTTTGAGCACCACCAGCTGAGCCCTTCCAAGTGTTTCTCATGCCTTCAGTCAGGGAGCCCTTATAAGACCAAACAGTGGCAGGAAGTACATCTTAACAGCCTGTTGCCTCCCTCTTGCTTGCACAGGGCTGCCCCCAAATGATACCTTCAGTCCCTGGCTTTCCCTGGCTGCCACTACCCTGACCTGAATTGTTGGAAGAGAATCAGCTTGACCTGTTCTCCTGACTGTAGGACCCCCAGGCTGGGGTACCCAACATCCACGGGAGGCCGCACCCCAATAACTCAGTCCTCAGACCAGGAGATGCAACAAGCAAGAGGATTTAATCATTTGCGCAGACGGGCCCCTGCCTCACTCAGAGAGAGAGAGAGAGCAGCAGCCCCGAGCTCAGCCTACAGGTGATTTTAAAGGCAAAAACCACAAACTACAACCGGCAGCAGTGGGAGGGGGGCGGCAGCAACCGGCAGCAGTGGGAGGGGGCCGGCAGCAACCGGCAGCAGTGGGAGGGGGCCGGCAGCAACCGGCAGCAGTGGGAGGGGGCCGGCAGCAACCGGCAGCAGTGGGAGGGGGCCGGCAGCAACCGGCAGCAGTGGGAGGGGGCCGGCAGCAACCGGCAGCAGTGGGAGGGGGCCGGCAGCAACCGGCAGCAGTGGGAGGGGGCCGGCAGCAACCGGCAGCAGTGGGAGGGGGCCGGCAGCAACCGGCAGCAGTGGGAGGGGGGAAGTTTCGGGTGATGTCTGGCTTGTGTATGGAGCATGAAAAGGTCAGCTCTTTCTCAGCAGTTAGAATTATTTTACTTCTTACTTCCTTGTTCTGAATATTCTTCTTTGGTCTGGGGGACTTGGTTTGAATCCACTTTAACCTGGGGGGCTTTAGTTTGATTCCATCACTGACCAGCCACCTGTGACCAGAGAGGCAGGGATACTTGAGGACATATAGAACTCTACAAAACCAGAGGATGGAAAGGAGCTGATTATTGGAAGAAATGATTGGCACCTCTGCCAACATTCACTGTACAGATCCTCCTTTTAGAATGAAGTGCTGGAAGCCATTAGACCCAGATCATTGGTGCAGGAGGTGATAGACATGGAGCCAGGCAGCTCCCTTTACTAATGACTTTCCAGGCCTCTCCAGAGAAAACCCCTCATACCCCAGCATATCACCCCTTGGGCTATGTTTGAAGGTTGGAGATGAGGATGAGGCATCTGGTATCCCCACAGTCCCATTGCTTTGGAGACTAGAGGTGATTGAGGTGCTTTCAGCCAGAAAAATATAATTTAAGGGCTTGGCATCTGGCTGGTAGCAGAGAGCTATGTTGCCATGGAAATGCTTTGCTTCATTTGACAGCAGCATATCCCTGAGTTTGGTCAAATCCACAGTTAGCACATAGAGCACCCTGTCAGCAGCCCCTGCCTTTAGTGTACACACACACACACACACACACACACACACGCCCTCTGGCTGAAATCCTCTGCAGGATGCAGAGTACCTGCCTCCCTATCATAGACACTGTCTTAGTTTGTTTCTCTATTGCTGTGACAAAATACTCTGACCACTACCTTGGGGAGGAAAGGGTTTATTCAGCTTACGTTCAGGTCACAGTTCATCAGGGAGCCCAAGGTAGGAACTCAAGGCAGGAACCTGGAGGCAGGAGTACAGGCCATGGGGAACTCTGCTTACTGGCTTACTCCCCTGGCCCCTGCTCAGCCTACTTTTTTTTTTTTTTTTTTTTTTTTGATCTTTTTGAGACAGGGTTTCCCTGTAGCCCAGGCTGTCCTGGAACTCATTATATAGACCAGGCTGGCCTTGAATTCACAGACATCTGCCTGCCTCTGCCTCCCAAGTGCTGGGATGAAAGGTGTGCTCCACCACGCCCAGCCTTCAGCCTGCTTTCTTGTGAGACACAGCCCCCTCCCCCGACTTCCCAGGGGTGGCACCACCCACAGTGGGCTGGGCCCTCCCACATCACTCAACAATCAGGAAGATGCGCCATGGACTTGGCCACGGGCCAGTCCAATGAAGATAATTCCCCAATTGAGGCTCCCTCAACCCAGGTGAGTCAGGTTGACACTAAAGCTATCCAGCACAAATACCCAGACTCCTTAGCACACTTTCCTGCAAGGCCTCAGCTAATCCCCCCAAGCAGCACGGAGCACTCCAGGGAAATTGGAGTGCCACATGATTACAAACCATCTTTACCAAGTCTATGCCCCAGGAGATGACCACTGGGTCCATATGCTTTTCCACTGTCCCTCACATGAAGCTGCATAACTGCCCTCAAAAGACTCCTTTGAATGTCTTTTCCAGGGAGAGGAGTGGTGGTGGTCACTGTGCTCAAATGCTTCTCTATTTTCTTGAGAGGACAGGAGTTAGCCTCTAGGGGTGGCCCAGAGGGCCAAACCCTGCACAATTACCCAGAAGGCCCTAGGCCTTTCCCTTATCCCAGGCAGTGGTAGGCAGGGCAGATTAGAGCAGGGAGACATGAAGGCCCAGGGATTATCACTGCAGTATTTTTGATAGTAGTGAAAATTATAAACTACCTACATATCCATTAATAAGAAAGAGGTAAATAAATGTGGTACAGCTGTACAATTTTGTACTCTAAGGAGGTTTAAGATAAGTAACATGTATATTCTTGTGAATATATTTCAGCATAAAGTCACATGTGTGTAGATGTTTGTTTGACACAGCGTCTCAATATGCAGCCCTGGCTGGCTTGGAATTTGCTGTGTAGACTCACCTGGCCTTGAACCCAGAGAGATCGTCCTGCCTGTTCCTCTGAAATGCTGGGATTAAAGGCATGTACCACCATACCCTGCCTATAGGTATGTAGCTATTTATATTGTGTATCAAGGAGTCTGAGAAGTGTAATATTGAGAGGAGTGATGGGAACTATACCCACTATCCTAGCTGCAGAGCAAACCACCCTCAAACTTCACTGCATAAAGCAATACTACATATATATATATATATATA
>NW_008329640.1:2467431-2472738 GCF_000622305.1 Nannospalax galili
TAGAGAAAGAGTTTCCGTGTAGCCCCAACTGGCATGGAACTCACTATGTAGACTAGGCTGGCCTTGAACTCAAAAAGGTCCGCCTGCCTCTGCCTCTGGAGTGCTAGGATTAAAGGCGTGTACCACCACATTAGGCAGGCAACAGTATCTTATTATTTCTCTTAAATCTGTGGGTTGGTGAGGGAGCTCCCCTGCTGGGGAGGGAGCTCAGGGGTGCTGCTGCAGTCTGGTTTGCCTTCTGCCAGGTGGGCTGCATGGGCCTCTGCATGGCCTCTCATGCAGTAGCTAGGGCAGCATTCCAAGACTATGACACAGAAGCACTAAGACTTGTGAGGGCCAAGGCTCTGGGACTCACCACATCATGCCTGACACATTCTGTTAGTCACAAGCCAAAAGTCAGCCCAGCTTCAAGGGACAGGGAAATAGACTCAACTTCTTGACATAATGGCACAGTCACATTGCAAAAGAGGATGGGTGTTGGGAAGGAAAGAATTTGTAGCCATTAGCTTGATTTGGGGGGGAGGGGGTTTTGAGACAGGGTCTCCCTGTAGCCCCAGCTGGCCTGGAACTCACTCTGTAGACCAGGCTGGCCTTGAACTCACGGAGATCCACCTGCCTCTGCCTTCTGAGTGCTGAGATTAAAGACATGCACCACCACACCCAGCCATTAACTTGATTTTTAAAGAGAAAATAAAGTATAATTATTTCATTGAATTCTCATCATACAAGAACTTAATATAGGGCTCTTGAGATGGCTCAGGAGGTAAAGGCACTTGCCACCAAGGCTGACAACCTGAGTTTGACCCCTGGAACCCATGTGGTAGGCAAGAACTGATTCCCATAAATTGACCTCTGACCCTCCTTCTTTGGAGCCCCTCCAACTTTCTCACTTTCCCTTAATAAATCTGTTTACCCTATTTAACAGACAGGAGGGAAAGGGATGGAAGGGGAGAGGAGAGGAAAAGAAGAGAGCCTGGTCTACATAGCTAGTTCCTGGCAAGCCAGTACTAACTGCTACATAGTGAGATCCTGGCTCAAAAAGAAAAGAAAGTCAGATGTGGTGGCACACGTCTTTAATCCCAGCACTCAGGAGGCAGAGGCAGGCTGATCTCTCAGTTCAAGGCCAGCTTGGTCTACATAGTGAGTTCCAGGCCAGCTGGGGCTACAGGGAGACCCCCATCTCAAAAAGAAGACCAAAAGAAAAACATGAGCCTGGAGCTGGAGAGATGGTTCAGCAGTTAAGAGCACTGACTGCTCTTGCAAAGGACTGGGATTCGATACCCAGCACCCACATAGTGGCTAATAACCATCTACAACTCCAGTTCCAGGGGAATTCGACACTCTTAGACCGCATGCCTTTAATTGGGAGCCTGAGGCAGGTGGACCTCTATAAAGTCAAGGCCAGCCTGGCCTACATAATGAGTTCCAGGTCAGCTGGGGCTAAAGGGAGACCCTGTCTCAAAAAAAAGAGGAGTATGAACTCACCGATAAGATCTTTTGTGGGGGGTTCTTTTTGAGACAGGGTTTCTCTGTAGCCCTGTAGCTGGCCTGGAACTCACTATGTAGACCAGGCTGGCCTTGAACTCACAGAGATCCACCTTCCGCTACCTCCCAAGTGCTGGGATTAAAGGCATGCACCACCACGCCCGGCTCCAAGATCTTTCATTTTTTAAAAAGTGGTTTTATGACTGGGCATGGTGGCACATGCTTTTAATTCCAGCGCTCAGGAAGCAGAGGCAGGCAGATTTCTGAGTTCAATGCCAGCCTGATCAAATAACCAGTTGCAGGTCAGTTAGGGCTACATAGTGAGATCCTGTCTTAAGAAAAAAAAAAAGTGGCAAGTTTGAAGAAGCATGACAACCTCCAGGAAGACCTGAGCAAAGGAAGGCCACTCTGTATGAAACATCAAGTCACCAAGAGTTCCCAGGACACCATAGAGAGAGGCAGAAGAATGAGACTTGGATACAGAGATGGAGAAGCCACTGGAGACCCAAGGCCATGAGGAGGAAGGACAGCAGGTGCATGGAAAGACCCCCATGTAAGGGAAGGAGCTGAAGGAGTATCTTTCCTCACTTGTTACTTAGCTTCCCCTGACTATAACAAATACCTGAGATAACTTATAAAGAGGAAAGGTTTCTTTGGGCTCATAGTTTTGGAGGTTACAGTCTGTGATCAGTTGGCCGTGTCACTTTCAAGCCTGTGTCAACACAGCTCACCTCAGAGCCAGGGAGCAGAGATAGAAAGAGGAGGAGACCAGGGTCCCAAAATCCCCATTTGAGGGTACACCCCAATGACCTAGGGACATCCCAGAAGGTCCTACTCCCTGAAGGGTTCACCACCTCCGAATAGTGCTATGCTGGGAAGCAAGACTTTACAGGGACCTTTGGGACCAGTTCAGATTAAACTATAGCTTCACTTCTCATGTCTCCTTCCTGTGAAGGAAATTTAATTAGGAAAATTCTCTTTCTACCGCATTCTTCCTTCTTCTAGTGGAGATGGTGGAGGAACAAGAGCTTCTCACTGTTAAACTGGGACATATACTTTGGCCACATTGGCTCAAATCTACACCTTGTCTTGTCTCTCTGTGATGAGGGCCCGCCTGCTTGGCTGTGTTCCCTCCTTTGTGCTTTGACTTTGTTGGGGGGGGAGGTCTGTTCTCAACCTGGTGTTCCTTGGGACTGTGTGGGTTAGTATACCTAACATCAAGCTCAATGACTGAAGACCTGTGACCATATCCTGCTCTCTGGCCCTTGTTAATAACAGAAGGCTTATTCCACCTCTGTGTTTGCTTTTTTTTAAAAAAAATAGTTTTTAAATTTTAAAATTATTTTTATTTTATGTGTATGCGTGTATTGCCTGCATGTAAGTTAGGTAAGTGCACCTGTGTCCTGCAATGCCCTCGGAGGTCAGAAGAGGCTGTTGGATCCCTTGGGACTGGAGTTACGGACAGTTGTTAGCTGCCATGTGGGTGCTGGGATTCGAACCCAGGTCTTCTGCAAGAACAACCAGTGTTCTTAACCACTGAGCCATCTCTCCAGCCACCCCCAGTATTTTATTTTTATTTTATGTGTATGAGTGTATTACCTGAATGCATGTAAGTGCGCCCATATTGTGAAATGCCCAAGGAGGTCAGAAGAGGGAGCTGGATCCCCTGGAACCAGAGTTACAGATGATTATTAGCCACCATGTGGGTCCTGGAAACCAAACCCAGGTCTTCTGCAAGAGCACCCAGTGCTCTTAACCACTGAGCCATCTCTCCAGCCTGTGTTCACTTTTAATTGGTCTTTTTAAGACAGGGTCTCCCTGTAGCCCCAGCTGTCCTGGAACTCACTATGTAGAACAGGTTGGCCTTGAACTAGAAATCTGCCGGCCTCTGCCTCCCAAGTGCTGGGATTAAAGGCATGTGCCACCACACCCGGCCTATTATTCTTTCTTTATTGAAAAACCCAAGAAGGAAATGAGTGTGCTCTTTATTAGGAATCCTCCTGAAGCCTGTAATATAATAGTTATTTATAACTGCGTGACCAGTCAGCCCCACTTAGTGACTTCAAGTGATAACTGATAGGTAAAAATTTGGGATGGAGAGCGTGCGGTGGAGAGCACGAGCAGATGGAGGACGCACCGAGGCACAGATGGAATTCTCAGCGGGATACAGCTTTATTTCGCACGGGGCACCTTTCCCTCGGGGAAGGGAAAGATGTCAGCCCACGGGTTGTGAGCTGGGACTTTATATATGGGGGCTTTAGGGTGTGGAAGGGGAGAATGTTTGGGCGAGAAATCAGGGAGGGGGAAGCAGGTAGGATTAGGGTCTGGAAGTGTTTACTTTTTCTTGACTTCAAAGACCAGGATGCTTATCAGCTCTGTTCCCTTTTCTCAGGGGCTTGTGAAGTCCATGAAGCCCTGATGGGGACTGGTAGGGCTGCTGTGGTTTGAAACCCTAATATTCCAGCCTTTTGGGTTATAGGTTGGGGGGAGGAGGCTGTTGTCATCTTGCTACTTCCTACTGGACAAGGTCGACATGGGGGGAGGCTGGATTAGGGGCCCACTAGACAGCAGGGTTTCTCTCTCTGTGCATCTGAACAGGATCCTCGATGGTTGACAGGTGTTTGTATACATGTGAAGGGAAGGAAAGTAACAACTGATTAAAATTAGTATGTGTTAGTTTTCGGATTTGGTTTTGAAAATATCTGACAAGGCAAGGAGCAATGGTTAACACCAAGGTGATAGAAAGCAGAGGGCCCAATAAGGGCAGAAGCCAAGGAGTTAGTCCTGTAAAAATGTCCCATTGAGATGACTGTTGGTACTGGGAATTTTTAAGTGAAAGATTTTTTGCTACCTGTTTGAGTTGCAGCTAGGGAGGATAATTGTTGTTGTAGGGTTTGTGCTCATTCCGAATCTGCCCCATCCCTCTTTGCCCACTCCACTCAGCCAATGATAGTTGCATTTCCATGAGGGGCAGCCTTCCCAATTGCCTGGGTCCCTGCATTCCCTTTTGGTTTGATCATCTATGAAGCAGAGAAACCTACCATAGCGAGCATCTACCATGTCAAACTTAAGAGAGACAGTGTTACATGAAGAAAGTGGGCATGTAGTAGAGCTAAGGAGCTCGAGTTCTCAGTTTCTATTATTAATTTTTCACATTTCAAATCTATAAGAACACGGTGGGTAGGTGCAGTGGGGAATGGCTGAGGTAGGGTTTAGAGGGAAGAATAGAAATAGGGTCAGTAGAAAATTCATTCCTGAATTGGTGTTAAGGGAGGGATCCTCGAGATTTTCAACTTAAGGGGCCCAATACTGGTGGCCTGGTACTTGCTGTGTTCCTTGGCCTATTTTAATTTGGAGAGATAAATCCAACCAGGTTGTCCTGAGAGCTTGGCTGCAGTCAGGGTAGACAAGATCACCAGGTGAGGACCAGTCCACCATGGCTGGAGGGTTTCCTTCACTCCTTTCTGTTGCATGTGAACCTGTAGGTAGCCATGATCTTCAGGTTGAAGTGGGTGGTCAATCTGGCCTTTAGAAGCCTGAGGAATAATCCAGTCAGCATGGGCCTTGAGATGTTTTCTTAGAAGGGTGAAGGCAGATTAAATAGTCATGTTGAGGGGAGGAATGCTGGAGTAGGAGGTCGTTGAGAAGGAACGGTCTCCCATACATAAGTTCAAAAGGACTGAGGAAGGAAGGAACCCTTGGGATGGCTCTCAGTTTAGTAAGGGCAAGGGGCAGAAGAGTCACCCAGGATTTGTGTAACTCTAAGGAAAGTTTAGTAAGGTGGTCCTTAAGAAGGGAGTTAGCTCATTCCACCTTCCCTGA
>NW_008329640.1:2476193-2476860 GCF_000622305.1 Nannospalax galili
TCCTGTCCATGAGAGGATGTAGGGGCAGGGGTGTCTGAGGCAGGGTCTGGAATTGAAGTAGAAGCAGATACAGGAGGGGTAAATGGGGTATTTGAGGTAGAAGTCAGAATGAGGTGTTTAAGATTTTGGATTTCCTTGAATAAAGGGGAATTAAGAGAGTGAGTGTCAGACTCAAAATGCTGAGGAAGGGAGGGGGAAGATAGTGGAGAGGGAGTTTGAGGCAGAGAAGGGAGGGGAGTTGGGCTGGCCCCTGGACTGGAAGGCAACAGAGGGTATAGTGATGGGAGGGCAGGGGGAGGATTGGTTGTGCCTCAGGCTCGGGAGCAGGGGGGTCTTGGGGCTGGGTTCTGATAGGGGGCAGGTTATCAGCTATGGAAGGATCAAAAGCAGAGTCAGAGGGGTAGGGAGGAGGGAGAGTGGCAGAGGCCCCTGGAGTTTCAGGATCTGGTGAGACTGCCTTAGCCAAGAGGACCTAGTGGGAAGAACATTTGACACAGAGGGAGGGATTAGCACAGAGGTCAAGAAAGGTGTGAATGTAGGGTAGTTCAGACTGCTTGCCATTACGCAGGCAGAAGTTTTCCAAATCTTTTAAAATATTGAGGTTTAAGGTTCCAGTGTTTGGCCAAACAGAGTTATTATCTAGTTTGTACTGAGGCCAAGAAGTGGT
>NW_008329640.1:2477469-2477850 GCF_000622305.1 Nannospalax galili
GAGAGAGAGAGAGAGAGAGAGAGAGAGAGAGAGAGAGAAGATGAGATGTTAGGGGAAGGCAAAAGATGGCAGGAGCGAGGAAGGGAAGGGAGCTGAGGTAGGGAAAGGGATTTGAGTGCGACGGGGAGGCAGGTCTGACTCCCAGGTGGGCGTGGACAGATACAGTAACTGTGCCAGGCAGTTCAACGGTCGCAGAAACCAGTGCTGTCCAGTGGCCTTGAGTGAGGTCCGGGAGTGACCAAATTTGATTGGAAAGGAGTTGAAAAGAATACTGGCGCAGAGTAGTGAAGGGGAAAGGGGAGAGAGAGAAAGGGAGAGAGAGCTGAAAGGAACAGGAGAGGGGAGAGAGATAGAGGGTGGAAGTGTACCTTAATGCCGAAT